>NW_022261979.1:5094645-5121447 GCF_002021735.2 Oncorhynchus kisutch | reverse complement strand
AAGAGATACCTTCTAAAGAGAGGAGAAGGAGAGAGAGATACCTTCTAAAGAGAGGAGAGGAGAGAGATACCTTCTAAAGAGAGGAGAGGAGAGAAAAGAGATAACTTCTAAAGAGAGGAGAGGAGAGAGATACCTTCTAAAGAGGGGAGAGGAGAGAGATACCTTCTAAGAGAAAGAGAGGAGAGAGATTACCTTCTAAAAGAGAGAGAGGAGAGAGATACCTTCTAAAGAGAGGAGAGGAGAGGAAAGAGATACCTTAAAGAGAGGAGAGGAGAGAGATACCTTCTAAGAGAGGAGAGGAGAGGAAAGAGAGATACCTTCTAAAGAGGAGAGGGAGAGATACCTTCTAAGAGGAGAGGAGAGGAGAGAGATACCTTTAAAAGAGAGGAGAGGAGAAGAGAGATACCTTCTAAAGAGAGGAGAGAGAGAGGAAAGAGATACCTTCTAAAGGAGAGAGAGGAGAGAGATACCTTCTTAAAGAGGAGGAGAGAGATACCTTCTAAAGAGAAGAGAGGAGAGAGAGGAGATACCTTCTAAGAGAGGGAGAGGGAAGAGGAGAGAGTACCTTCTAAAGAGAAGAGAGGAGAGAGATACCTTCTAAAGAGAGGAGAGGAGAGAGAGAGAGATACCTTCTAAAGAGAGGAGAGGAGGGAGAGATACCTTCTAAAGAGACGAGGGAGATAGGAGAGAGATACCTTCTAAAGAGAGGAGAGGAGAGGAGAGAGATACCTTCTAAAGAGAGGAGAAGGAGAGAGATACCTTCTAAAGAGAAGAGAGGAGAGAGATACCTTCTAAAGAGAGGAGAGGAGAGGAGAGAGATACCTTCTAAAGAGAGGAGAGGAGAGGAGAGAGATACCTTCTAAAGAGAGGAGAGGAGAGAGATACCTTCTAAAGAGAGGAGAGGAGAGAGATACCGTCTAAAGAGAAGGAGAGAGAGAAGATAACTTCTAGAGAGGAGAGGAGAGAGATACCTTCTAAAGAGAGGAGGGGAGAGAGATACCTTCTAAAGAGAAGAGAGGAGAGGAGAAGAGATACCTTCTAAAGAGGGAGAGGAGAGGAGAGAGATACCTTCTAAAGAGAGGAGAGGAGAGAGATACCTTCTAAAGAGAGGAGAGGAGAGAGATACCTTCTAAAGAGAGGAGAGGAGAGAGATACCTTCTAAAGAGAAGAGAGGAGAGGAGAGAGATACCTTCTAAAGAGAGGAGAGGAGAGGAGAGAGATACCTTCTAAAGAGAAGAGAGGAGAGAGATACCTTCTAAAGAGAGGAGAGGAGAGAGATACCTTCTAAAGAGAGGAGAGGAGAGAGATACCTTCTAAAGAGACGAGAGGAGAGGAGAGAGATACCTTCTAAAGAGACGAGAGGAGAGGAGAGAGATACCTTCTAAAGAGAGGAGAGGAGAGAGATACCTTCTAAAGAGAAGAGAGGAGAGAGATACCTTCTAAAGAGAGGAGAGGAGAGGAGAGAGATACCTTCTAAAGAGAAGAGAGGAGAGGAGAGAGATACCTTCTAAAGAGAGGAGAGGAGAGGAAAGAGATACCTTCTAAAGAGAAGAGAGGAGAGAGATACCTTCTAAAGAGAGGAGAGGAGAGAGATACCGTCTAAAGAGAGGAGAGGAGAGAGATACCTTCTAAAGAGAGGAGAGGAGAGAGATACCTTCTAAAGAGAGGAGAGGAGAGATACCTTCTAAAGAGAGGAGAGGAGAGAGATACCTTCTAAAGAGAAGAGAGGAGAGGAGAGAGATACCTTCTAAAGAGAGGAGAGGAGAGGAGAGATACCTTCTAAAGAGAGGAGAGGAGAGATACCTTCTAAAGAGAGGAGAGGAGAGAGATACCTTCTAAAGAGGAGGAGGAGAGAGATACCTTCTAAAGAGAAAGAGGAGAGGAGAGAGATACCTTCTAAAGAAGAGGAGAGGAGAGGAGAGAGATACCTTCTAAAGAGAAGAGAGGAGAGAGATACCTTCTAAGAGAGGAGAGGAGGAGAGATACCTTCTAAAGAGACAGAGGAGAGGAGAGGGATACCTTCTAAAGAGACGAGAGGAGAGGGAGAGATACCTTCTAAAGAGAGGAGAGGAGAGAGATACCTTCTAAAGAGAAGAGAGGAGAGAGATACCTTCTAAAGAGAGGAGAGGAGAGGGAGAGATACCTTCTAAAGAGACGAGAGGAGAGGAGAGAGATACCTTCTAAAGAGAGGAGAGGAGAGAGATACCTTCTAAAGAGAGGAGAGAGAGAGAGATACCTTCTAAAGAGAGGAGAGGAGAGAGATACCTTCTAAAGAGAAGAGAGGAGAGAGATACCTTCTAAAGAGAGGAGAAGAAAGAGATACCTTCTAAAGAGAGGAGAGGAGAAGAAAGAGATACCTTCTAAAGAGAGGAGAGGAGAGAGATACCTTCTAAAGAGAGGAGAGAGGAGGAGATACCTTCTAAGAGAGGAGAGGAGAGGGAAGAGATACCTTCTAAAGAGAGGAGAGGAGAGAGATACCTTCTAAAGAGGAGAGGAGAGAGATACCTTCTAAAGAGAGAGAGGAGAGAGATACCTTCTAAAGAGAGGAGAGGAGAGAGATACCTTCTAAAGAGAGGAGAGGAGAGGAAAGAGATACCTTCTAAAGAGAGGAGAGGAGAGAGATACCTTTAAAGAGAGGAGAGGAGAGAGATACCTTCTAAAGAGAGGAGAGGAGAGGAAAGAGATACCTTCTAAAGAGAGGAGAGGAGAGAGATACCTTCTAAAGAGAGGAGAGAGATACCTTCTAAAGAGAAGAGGAGAGGAGAGAGATACCTTCTAAAGAGAGGAGAGGAGAGGAGAGAGATACCTTCTAAAGAGAAGAGAGGAGAGAGATACCTTCTAAAGAGAGGAGAGGAGAGGAGAGAGATACCTTCTAAAGAGAGGAGAGGAGAGAGATACCTTCTAAAGAGACGAGAGGATAGGAGAGAGATACCTTCTAAAGAGAGAGAGGAGAGGAGAGAGATACCTTCTAAAGAGAGGAGAGGAGAGAGATACCTTCTAAAGAGGAGAGGAGAGAGATACTTCTCAAAGAGAGGAGAGGAGAGGAGAGAGATACCTTCTAAAGAGACGAAAGGAGAGGAGAGATACCTTCTAAAGAGAGGAGAGGAGAGAGATACCTTCTAAAGAGAGGAGAGGAGAGAGATACCTTCTAAGAGAGGAGAGGAGAGAGATACCTTCTAAAGAGAGGAGAGGAGAGAGATACCTTCTAAAGAGAGAGAGGAGAGAGATACCTTCTAAAGAGAGGAGAGGAGAGAGATACCTTCTAAAGAGAGAGAGAGGAGAGAGAGATACCTTCTAAAGAGAGGAGAGGAGAGAGATACCTTCTAAAGAGAGGAGGAGAGAGATACCTTCTAAAGAGAGGAGAGAGAGGAAAGAGATACCTTCTAAAGAGAGGAGAGGAGAGAGATACCTTCTAAAGAGGGAGAGGAGAGAGATACCTTCTAAAGAAGAGAGAGGAGAGAGATACCTTCTAAAGAGAGGAGAGGAGAGAGATACCTTCTAAAGAGGAGAGGAGAGGAAAGAGATACCTTCTAAAGAGAGGAGAGGAGAGAGATACCTTTTTAAGGAGGAGAGGAGAGAGATACCTTCTAAAGAGAGGAGAGGAGAGGAAGAGATACCTTCTAAAGAGAGGAGAGGAGAGAGATACCTTCTAAAGAGACGAGAGGAGAGGAAAGAGATACCTTCTAAAGAGAAGAGTGAAGAGATACCTTCTAAAGAGAGGAGAGGAGAGATACCTTCTAAAGAGAGGAGAGGAGAGAGATACCTTCTAAAGAGAAGAGAGAGAGAGGAGAGATACCTTCTAAAGAGAAGAGCTGAAGAGATACCTTCTAAAGAGAAGAGAGGAGAGAGATACCTTCTAAAGAGAGGAGAGGAGAGAGATACCTTCTAAAGAGGGGAGAGGAGAGAGATACCTTCTAAAGAGAAGAGAGGAGAGGAAAGAGATACCTTCTAAAGAGACGAGAGGAGAGAGATACCTTCTAAAGAGACGAGAGGAGAGGAAAGAGATACCTTCTAAAGAGATGAGAGGAGAGAAAGAGATACCTTCTAAGAGAGAGAGGAGAGGAGAGAGATACCTTCTAAGAGAGGGAGAGGAGAGATACCTTCTAAAGAGAGGAGAGGAGAGAGATACCTTCTAAAGAGAGGAGAGGAGAGAAGATACCTTCTAAAGAGAGGAGAGAGATACCTTCTAAAGAGAGGGAGGAGAGAGAGATACCTTCTAAAGAGAAGAAAGGAGAGGGAGAGATACCTTCTAAAGAGAGAGAGGAGGAGAGAGAGATACCTTCTAAAGAGAGGAGAGGAGAGAGATACCTTCTAAAGAGAGGAGAGGAGAGAGATACCTTCTAAAGAGAGGAGAGGAGAGAGATACCTTCTAAAGAGAGGAGAGGAGAGAGATACCTTCTAAAGAGAGGAGAGGAGAGAGATACCTTCTAAAGAGAGGAGAGGAGAGGAAAGAGATACCTTCTAAGAGAAGAGAGGAGAGAGATACCTTCTAAAGAGGAAGAGGAGAGAGATACCTTCTAAAAGAGAGGAGAGGAGAGAGGGAGAGAGATACCTTCTAAGAGAGGAGAGGAGAGAGATACCTTCTAAAGAGACGAGAGAGAGAGATACCTTCTAAAGAGAGGAGAGAGAGAGTACCTTCTAAAGAGAGGAGAGGAGAGAGATACCTTCTAAAAGGGAGAGGAGAGAGATACCTTCTAAAGAGAGGAGAGGAGAGAGATACCTTCTAAAGAGACGAGAGGGAGGAAAGAGATACCTTCTAAAGAGAAGAGAGGAGAGAGATACCTTCTAAGAGAGAGAGGAGAGAAGAGAGAGATACCTTCTAAAGAGAGGAGAGGAGAGGGAGAGAGATACCTTCTAAAGAGAGGATAGGAGAGAGATACCTTCTAAAGAGACGAGAGAGAGGAAAGAGATACCTTCTAAAGAGAAAAGAGAGGAGAGAGATACCTTCTAAAGAGAGGAGAGGAGAGAGATACCTTCTAAAGAGAGAGAGGAGAGAGATACCTTCTAAAGAGAGGAGAGGAGAGAGATACCTTCTAAAGAGAAGAGAGGAGAGAGATACCTTCTAAAGAGAGGAGAGGAGAGAGATACCTTCTAAAGAGAGGAGAGGAGAGGAGAGAGATACCTTCTAAAGAGACGAGAGGAGAGAGATACTTCTAAAGAGAAGAGAGGAGAGAGATACCTTCTAAAGAGAAGAGAGGAGAGAGATACCTTCTAAAGAGAAGAGAGGAGAGAGATACCTTCTAAAGAGAAGAGAGGAGAGGAGAGAGATACCTTCTAAAGAGAAGAGCTGAAAGAGATACCTTCTAAAGAGAGGAGAGGAGAGAGATACCTTCTAAAGAGAGGAGAGGAGAGAGATACCTTCTAAAGAGAAGAGAGGAGAGAGATACCTTCTAAAGAGAAGAGAGGAGAGAGATACCTTCTAAAGAGAGGAGAGGAGAGAGATACCTTCTAAAGAGAGGAGAGGAGAGGAAAGAGATACCTTCTAAAGAGAAGAGAGGAGAGAGATACCTTCTAAAGAGAAGAAAGGAGAGGAGAGATACCTTCTAAAGAGAGGAGAGGAGAGAGATACCTTCTAAAGAGAGGAGAGGAGAGAGATACCTTCTAAAGAGAGGAGAGGAGAGAGATACCTTCTAAAGAGAGAGAGGAGAGAGATACTTCTAAAGAGAGGAGAGGAGAGAGATACCTTCTAAAGAGAGGAGAGGAGGAGATACCTCTAAAGAGAGAGGGAGGAGAGGAAAGAGATACCTTCTAAAGAGAAGAGAGAGAGAGATACCTTCTAAAGAGAGGAGGGAGAGAGATACCTTCTAAAGAGAGGAGAGAGAGGAGAGGAGAAGATACCTTCTAAAGAGAGGAGAGGAGAGAGATACCTTCTAAAGAGACGAGAGGAGAGAGATACCTTCTAAAGAGGGAGAGGAGAGAGATACCTTCTAAAGAGAGGGAGAGGAGAGAGATACCTTCTAAAGAGAGGAGAAGAGGAGAGAGATACCTTCTAAAGAGAGGAGAGGAGAGAGATACCTTCTAAGAGACGAGAGGAGAGGAAAGAGATACCTTCTAAAGAGAGAGAGGAGAGAGATACCTTCTAAGAGAGGAAGAGGAGAGGAGAGAGATACCTTCTAAAGAGAGGAGAGGAGAGGAGAGAATACCTTCTAAAGAGGGATAGGGAGAAGAGAGATACCTTCTAAAGAGACGAGAGGAAGGAAAGAGATACCTTCTAAAGAGAAGAGAGGAGAGAGATACCTTCTAAAGAGAGGAGAGGAGAGAGATACCTTCTAAAGAGAAGAGAGGAGAGAGATACCTTCTAAAGAGAGGAGAGGAGAGAGATACCTTCTAAAGAGAAGAGAGGAGAGAGATACCTTCTAAAGAGAGGAGAGGAGAGAGATACCTTCTAAAGAGAGGAGAGGAGAGGAGAGAGATACCTTCTAAAGAGACGAGAGGAGAGAGATACCTTCTAAAGAGAAGAGAGGAGAGAGATACCTTCTAAAGAGAAGAGAGGAGAGAGATACCTTCTAAAGAGAAGAGAGGAGAGAGATACCTTCTAAAGAGAAGAGAGGAGAGGAGAGAGATACCTTCTAAAGAGAAGAGCTGAAAGAGATACCTTCTAAAGAGAGGAGAGGAGAGAGATACCTTCTAAAGAGAGGAGAGGAGAGAGATACCTTCTAAAGAGAAGAGAGGAGAGAGATACCTTCTAAAGAGAAGAGAGGAGAGAGATACCTTCTAAAGAGAAGAAAGAGAGGAGAGATACCTTCTAAGAGAAGAGGGAGGAGAGGAGAGAGATACCTTCTAAAGAGAAGAGAGGAGAGAGATACCTTCTAAAGAGAGGAGAGGAGAGAGATACCTTCTAAAGAGGATAAGGAGAGAGATACCTTCTAAAGAGGGGAGAGGACAGAGATACCTTCTAAGAGAGGATAGAGAGAGATACCTTCTAAAGAGGGGAGAGGACAGAGATACCTTCTAAAGAGAGGATAAGAGAGAGATACCTTCTAAAGAGGGAAGAGGACAGAGATACTTTCTAAAGAGAGGAGAGGAGAGGAGAGAGATACCTTCTAAAAGAGAGAGAGGAGAGGAGAGAGATACCTTTTAAAGAGGGGAGAGGACGAGAGATACCTTCTAAAGAGAGGATAAGAGAGAGATACCTTCTAAAGAGGGGAGAGGACAGAGATACCTTCTAAAGAGAGGAGAGGAGAGAGATACCTTCTAAGAGGGGAGAGGAGAGAGATACCTTCTAAGAGAAGAGAGGAGAGGAGAGAGATACCTTCTAAAGAGGGAGGAGGGGAGAGATACCTTCTAAAGAGAAGAGAGGAGAGGAGAGAGATACCTTCTAAAGAGAAGAGAGGAGAGAGATACCTTCTAAAGAGGGGAGAGGACAGAGATACCTTCTAAAGAGAGGAGAGGAGAGAGATACCTTCTAAAGAGAGGAGAGGGAGAGGAGAGAGATACCTTCCTTCACTCCAGTCCCTGGTTCCAGCTGCATCACATCCGGCCATGAATGGGAGTCCCGCAATGTCTGCTGTGTATATTTTTTGTAATTTTTTTTATCATTTAACCTTTATTTAACTAGGCAAGTCAGTCAAGAACAAAATTCTTATTGACAATGACGGCCTACCCTGGCCAACCCGAGACGACGCTGGACCAAATTGTGCGCTGCCCTATTGGCCAGGTTAGGAATGCTGTGTAGTGCTGTATTTTTCATTGTGTCATTACGTATCTACTACGTTATATACCTGTAGGTATGCACCTCATCTACCTACGTTATATACCTGTAGGCATGCACCTCATCTACCTACCTTATATACCTGTAGGTATGCACCTCATCTACCTACGTTATATAGATATGTACCCATCTACCTATGTTATATACCTTGTAGGTATGCACCTCATCTACCTACGTTATATCCTGTAGGTATGCACCTCATCTACCTACGTTCTATACCTGTAGGTATAGCACCTCATCTACCTACGTTATATAGATATGCACCTCATCTACCTCGTTTATAATATTGTACCTCATCTACCTACGTTTATATACCTGTAGGTATGCACCTCATCTACCTACGTTATTTATACCTGTAGGTATTTGCACCTCACTCTACCTGCGTTATAATAGATATGCACACCTCATCTACCTACGTTATATACCTGTAGGTATGCACCTCATCTTACCTACGTATTAATACCTGTAGGTATGCACCTCATCTACCTACCTTATATACCTGTAGGTATGCACCTCATTACCTACGTTGATATCTTACCTGTAGGTATGCACCTCTCTACCTACGTTATATACCTGTAGGTTTATGCACCTCATCTACCTACCTTATATACCTGTAGGTATGCACCTCATCTACCTACGTTATATAGATATGTACCTCATCTACCTTGTTATATTACCTGTAGGTATGCACCTCATCTACCTACGTTATATAGATATGTACCTCACTTTCTACCTACGTATATATACCTGTAGGTATGCACCTATTCTAACCTATGTCTATATACCTGTAGGTATGCACCTCATCTACCTACGTATATACCTGTAGGTATGCACCTCATTCTACCTACGTTATATACCCTGTAGGTATGCACCTCATCTACCTNAGGAGAGAGATACCCTTCTAAAGAGAGGAGAGGGAGAGATACCTTCTAAAGAGAAGAAGGAGAGAGATACCTGTCTAAAGAGAGGAGAGGAGAGGAGAGAGATACCTTCTAAAGAGAAAGAGGAGAGGAGAGAGATACCTTCTAAAGAGAGGAGAGGAGAGGAGAAGAGTCTTCTAAAGAGAAGAGAGGAGAGAGATACCTTCTAAAGAGAGGAGAGGAGAGAGATACCTTCTAAAGAGAGGAGAGGAGAGGAGATACCTTCTAAAGAGAGGAGAGGAGAGAGATACCTTCTAAAGAGAGGAGAGGAGAGAGATACCTTCTAAAGAGAGGAGAGAGAGATATTCTAAAGGAGAGAGAGGAGGAGAGAGATACCTTCTAAAGGGAGAGAGAGGAGAAGAGATACCTTCTAAAGAGAGGAGAGGAGAGAGATACCTTCTAAAGAGAGGAGAGGAGAGAGATACTTCTAAAGAGAGGAGAGAGAGATACCTTCTAAAGAGAAGAGAGGAGAGGAGAGGATACCTTCTAAAGAGAGGAGAGGAGAGGAGAGAGATACCTTCTAAAGAGAAGAGAGAGAGAAGATACCTTCGAAAGAGGGAGAGGAGAGAGATACCTTCTAAAGAGACGAGAGGGGAGAGGAGAGGGATACCTTCTAAAGAGACGAGAGGAGAGGAGAGAGATACCTTCTAAAGAGAGGAGAGGAGAGAGATACCTTCTAAAGAGAAGAGAGGAGAGAGATACCTTCTAAAGAGAGGAGAGGAGAGGAGAGAGATACCTTCTAAAGAGACGAGAGGAGAGGAGAGAGATACCTTCTAAAGAGAGGAGAGGAGAGAGATACCTTCTAAAGAGAGGGAGGAGAGAGAGATACCTTCTAAAGAGAGGAGAGGAGAGAGATACCTTCTAAAGAGAAGAGAGAGGAGAGAGATACCTTCTAAGAGGAGGAGAAGAAAGAGATACCTTCTAAAGAGAGGAGAGGAGAAGAAAGAGATACCTTCTAAAGAGAGGAGAGGAGAGAGATACCTTCTAAAGAGAGGAGAGGAGAGAGATACCTTCTAAAGAGAGGAGAGGAGAGGAAAGAGATACCTTCTAAAGAGAGGAGAGGAGAGAGATACCTTCTAAAGAGGGGAGAGGAGAGAGATACCTTCTAAAGAGAAGAGAGGAGAGAGATACCTTCTAAAGAGAGGAGAGGAGAGAGATACCTTCTAAAGAGAGGAGAGGAGAGGAAAGAGATACCTTCTAAAGAGAGGAGAGGAGAGAGATACCTTTTAAAGAGAGGAGAGGAGAGAGATACCTTCTAAAGAGAGGAGAGGAGAGGAAAGAGATACCTTCTAAAGAGAGGAGAGGAGAGAGATACCTTCTAAAGAGAGGAGAGAGATACCTTCTAAAGAGAAGAGAGGAGAGGAGAGAGATACCTTCTAAAGAGAGGAGAGGAGAGGAGAGAGATACCTTCTAAAGAGAAGAGAGGAGAGAGATACCTTCTAAAGAGAGGAGAGGAGAGGAGAGAGATACCTTCTAAAGAGAG
Source organism: Oncorhynchus kisutch (assembly GCF_002021735.2). Lineage (NCBI taxonomy): Eukaryota > Metazoa > Chordata > Actinopteri > Salmoniformes > Salmonidae > Oncorhynchus > Oncorhynchus kisutch. The sequence continues at coordinate 5,111,333 of NW_022261979.1, read as the reverse complement.
GAGAGGAGAGAGATACCTTCTAAAGAGACGAGAGGATAGGAGAGAGATACCTTCTAAAGAGAGAGAGGAGAGGAGAGAGATACCTTCTAAAGAGAGGAGAGGAGAGAGATACCTTCTAAAGAGAAGAGAGGAGAGAGATACCTTCTAAAGAGAGGAGAGGAGAGGAGAGAGATACCTTCTAAAGAGACGAGAGGAGAGGAGAGAGATACCTTCTAAAGAGAGGAGAGGAGAGAGATACCTTCTAAAGAGAGGAGAGGAGAGAGATACCGTCTAAAGAGAGGAGAGGAGAGAGATACCTTCTAAAGAGAGGAGAGGAGAGAGATACATTCTAAAGAGAAGAGAGGAGAGAGATACCTTCTAAAGAGAGGAGAGGAGAGAGATACCTTCTAAAGAGAGGAGAGGAGAGGAAAGAGATACCTTCTAAAGAGAGGAGAGGAGAGAGATACCTTCTAAAGAGAGGAGAGGAGAGAGATACCTTCTAAAGAGAGGAGAGGAGAGGAAAGAGATACCTTCTAAAGAGAGGAGAGGAGAGAGATACCTTCTAAAGAGGGGAGAGGAGAGAGATACCTTCTAAAGAGAAGAGAGGAGAGAGATACCTTCTAAGAGAGAGGAGAGGAGAGAGATACCTTCTAAAGAGAGGAGAGGAGAGGAAAGAGATACCTTCTAAAGAGAGGAGAGGAGAGAGATACCTTCTAAAGAGAGGAGAGGAGAGAGATACCTTCTAAAGAGAGGAGAGGAGAGGAAAGAGATACCTTCTAAAGAGAGGAGAGGAGAGAGATACCTTCTAAAGAGACGAGAGGAGAGGAAAGAGATACCTTCTAAAGAGAAGAGCTGAAAGAGATACCTTCTAAAGAGAGGAGAGGAGAGATACCTTCTAAAGAGAGGAGAGGAGAGAGATACCTTCTAAAGAGAAGAGAGGAGAGGATAGAGATACCTTCTAAAGAGAAGAGCTGAAAGAGATACCTTCTAAAGAGAAGAGAGGAGAGAGATACCTTCTAAAGAGAGGAGAGGAGAGAGATACCTTCTAAAGAGGGGAGAGGAGAGAGATACCTTCTAAAGAGAAGAGAGGAGAGGAAAGAGATACCTTCTAAAGAGACGAGAGGAGAGAGATACCTTCTAAAGAGACGAGAGGAGAGGAAAGAGATACCTTCTAAAGAGATGAGAGGAGAGGAAAGAGATACCTTCTAAAGAGAGGAGAGGAGAGGAGAGAGATACCTTCTAAAGAGAGGAGAGGAGAGAGATACCTTCTAAAGAGAGGAGAGGAGAGAGATACCTTCTAAAGAGAGGAGAGGAGAGAGATACCTTCTAAAGAGAGAGAGAGAGATACCTTCTAAAGAGAGGAGAGGAGAGAGATACCTTCTAAAGAGAAGAAAGGAGAGGAGAGATACCTTCTAAAGAGAGGAGAGGAGAGAGATACCTTCTAAAGAGAGGAGAGGAGAGAGATACCTTCTAAAGAGAGGAGAGGAGAGAGATACCTTCTAAAGAGAGGAGAGGAGAGAGATACCTTCTAAAGAGAGGAGAGGAGAGAGATACCTTCTAAAGAGAGGAGAGGAGAGAGATACCTTCTAAAGAGAGGAGAGGAGAGGAAAGAGATACCTTCTAAAGAGAAGAGAGGAGAGAGATACCTTCTAAAGAGAGGAGAGGAGAGAGATACCTTCTAAAGAGAGGAGAGGAGAGGAGAGGAGAGAGATACCTTCTAAAGAGAGGAGAGGAGAGAGATACCTTCTAAAGAGACGAGAGGAGAGAGATACCTTCTAAAGAGAGGAGAGGAGAGAGATACCTTCTAAAGAGAGGAGAGGAGAGAGATACCTTCTAAAGAGAGGAGAGGAGAGAGATACCTTCTAAAGAGAGGAGAGGAGAGAGATACCTTCTAAAGAGAGGAGAGGAGAGGAAAGAGATACCTTCTAAAGAGAAGAGAGGAGAGAGATACCTTCTAAAGAGAGGAGAGGAGAGGAGAGAGATACCTTCTAAAGAGAGGAGAGGAGAGGAGAGAGATACCTTCTAAAGAGAGGATAGGAGAGAGATACCTTCTAAGAGACGAGGAGGAGAGGAAAGAGATACCTTCTAAGAGAAGAGAGGAGAGAGATACCTTCTAACGAGAGGAGAGGAGAGAGATACCTTCTAAAGAGAAGAGAGGAGAGAGATACCTTCTAAAGAGAGGAGAGGAGAGAGATACCTTCTAAAGAGAAGAGAGGAGAGAGATACCTTCTAAAGAGAGGAGAGGAGAGAGATACCTTCTAAAGAGAGGAGAGGAGAGGAGAGAGATACCTTCTAAAGAGACGAGAGGAGAGAGATACCTTCTAAAGAGAAGAGAGGAGAGAGATACCTTCTAAAGAGAAGAGAGGAGAAGATACCTTCTAAGAGAAGAGAGGAGAGAGATACCTTCTAAAGAGAAGAGGAGAGGAGAGAGAGATACCTTCTAAAGAGAAGAGCTGAAAGAGATACCTTCTAAGAGAGAGAGGAGAGAGATACCTTCTAAGAGAGGAGAGGAGAGAGATACCTTCTAAAGAGAAGAGAGGAGGAGAGATACCTCTAAAGAGAAGAGAGGAGAGAGATACCCTTCTAAAAGAGAGGAGAGGAGAGAGATACCTTCTAAAGAGAGGAGAGGAGAGGAAAGAGATACCTTCTAAAGAGAAGAGAGGAGAGAGATACCTTCTAAAGAGAAGAAAGGAGAGGAGAGATACCTTCTAAAGAGAGGAGAGGAGAGAGATACCTTCTAAAGAGAGGAGAGGAGAGAGATACCCTTCTAAAGAGAGGAGAGGAGAGAGAGAGATACCTTCTCTAAAGAGAGGAGAGGAGCGAGATACCTTCTAAAGAGAGGAGAGGAGAGAGATACCTTCTAAAGAGAGGAGAGGAGAGAGATACCTTCTAAAGAGAGGAGAGGAGAGGAAAGAGATACCTTCTAAAGAGAAGAGAGGAGAGAGATACCTTCTAAAGAGAGGAGAGGAGAGAGATACCTTCTAAAGAGAGGAGAGGAGAGGAGAGGAGAGAGATACCTTCTAAAGAGAGGAGAGGAGAGAGATACCTTCTAAAGAGACGAGAGGAGAGAGATACCTTCTAAAGAGAGGAGAGGAGAGAGATACCTTCTAAAGAGAGGAGAGGAGAGAGATACCTTCTAAAGAGAGGAGAGGAGAGAGATACCTTCTAAAGAGAGGAGAGGAGAGAGATACCTTCTAAGAGACGAGAGGAGAGGAAAGAGATACCTTCTAAAGAGAAGAGAGGAGAGAGATACCTTCTAAAGAGAGGAGAGGAGAGGAGAGAGATACCTTCTAAAGAGAGGAGAGGAGAGGAGAGAGATACCTTCTAAAGAGAGGATAGGAGAGAGCTACCTTCTAAAGAGACGAGAGGAGAGGAAAGAGATACCTCTAAAGAGAAGAGAGGAGAGAGATACCTTCTAAAGAGAGGAGAGGAGAGAGATACCTTCTAAAGAGAAGAGAGGAGAGAGATACCTTCTAAGAGAGGAGAGGAGAGAGAGATACCTTCTAAAGAGAAGAGAGGAGAGAGATACTTCTAAAGAGAGGAGAGGAGAGAGATACCTTCTAAAGAGAGGAGAGGAGAGGAGAGAGATACCTTCTAAAGAGACGAGAGGAGAGAGATACCTTCTAAAGAGAAGAGAGGAGAGAGATACCTTCTAAAGAGAAGAGAGGAGAGAGATACCTTCTAAAAGAGAAGAGAGGAGAGAGATACCTTCTAAAGAGAAGAGAGGAGAGGAGAGAGATACCTTCTAAAGAGAAGAGCTGAAAGAGATACCTTCTAAAGAGAGGAGAGGAGAGAGATACCTTCTAAAGAGAGGAGAGGAGAGAGATACCTTCTAAGAGAAGAGAGGAGAGAGAGATACCTTCTAAAGAGAAGAGAGGAGAGAGATACCTTCTAAGAGAAGAGAGGAGAGAGATACCTTCTAAAGAGAAGAGAGGAGAGGAGAGAGATACATTCTAAAGAGAAGAGAGGAGAGAGATACCTTCTAAAGAGAGGAGAGGAGAGAGATACCTTCTAAAGAGAGGATAAGAGAGAGATACCTTCTAAAGAGGGGAGAGGACAGAGATACCTTCTAAAGAGAGGATAAGAGAGAGATACCTTCTAAAGAGGGGAGAGGACAGAGATACCTTCTAAAGAGAGGATAAGAGAGAGATACCTTCTAAAGAGGGAAGAGGACAGAGATACTTTCTAAAGAGAGGAGAGGAGAGGAGAGAGATACCTTCTAAAGAGAAGAGAGGAGAGGAGAGAGATACCTTTTAAAGAGGGGAGAGGACAGAGATACCTTCTAAAGAGAGGATAAGAGAGAGATACCTTCTAAAGAGGGGAGAGGACAGAGATACCTTCTAAAGAGAGGAGAGGAGAGAGATACCTTCTAAAGAGGGGAGAGGAGAGAGATACCTTCTAAAGAGAAGAGAGGAGAGGAGAGAGATACCTTCTAAAGAGGGGAGAGGAGAGAGATACCTTCTAAAGAGAAGAGAGGAGAGGAGAGAGATACCTTCTAAAGAGAAGAGAGGAGAGAGATACCTTCTAAAGAGGGGAGAGGACAGAGATACCTTCTAAAGAGAGGAGAGGAGAGAGATACCTTCTAAAGAGAGGAGAGGAGAGGAGAGAGATACCTTCCTTCACTCCAGTCCCTGGTTCCAGGCTGCATCACATCCGGCCATGATTGGGAGTCCCGCAATGTCTGCTGTGTATATTTTTTGTATTTTTTTATCATTTAACCTTTATTTAACTAGGCAAGTCAGTCAAGAACAAATTCTTATTGACAATGACGGCCTACCCTGGCCAAACCCGGACGACGCTGGACCAAATGTGCGCTGCCCTATTGGCCAGGTTAGGAATGCTGTGTAGTGCTGTATTTTTCATTGTGTCATTACGTCATCTACCTACGTTATATACCTGTAGGTATGCACCTCATCTACCTACGTTATATACCTGTAGGCATGCACCTCATCTACCTACCTTATATACCTGTAGGTATGCACCTCATCTACCTACGTTATATAGATATGTACCCCATCTACCTATGTTATATACCTGTAGGTATGCACCTCATCTACCTACGTTATATACCTGTAGGTATGCACCTCATCTACCTACGTTATATACCTGTAGGTATGCACCTCATCTACCTACGTTATATAGATATGCACCTCATCTACCTACGTTATATAGATATGTACCTCATCTACCTACGTTATATACCTGTAGGTATGCACCTCATCTACCTACGTTATATACCTGTAGGTATGCACCTCATCTACCTGCGTTATATAGATATGCACCTCATCTACCTACGTTATATACCTGTAGGTATGCACCTCATCTACCTACGTTATATACCTGTAGGTATGCACCTCATCTACCTACCTTATATACCTGTAGGTATGCACCTCATCTACCTACGTTATATACCTGTAGGTATGCACCTCATCTACCTACGTTATATACCTGTAGGTATGCACCTCATCTACCTACCTTATATACCTGTAGGTATGCACCTCATCTACCTACGTTATATAGATATGTACCTCATCTACCTATGTTATATACCTGTAGGTATGCACCTCATCTACCTACGTTATATAGATATGTACCTCATCTACCTACGTTATATACCTGTAGGTATGCACCTCATCTACCTATGTTATATACCTGTAGGTATGCACCTCATCTACCTACGTTATATACCTGTAGGTATGCACCTCATCTACCTACGTTATATACCTGTAGGTATGCACCTCATCTACCTACGTTATATACCTGTAGGTATGCACCTCATCTACCTACCTTATATACCTGTAGGTATGCACCTCATCTACCTACGTTATATACCTGTAGGTATGCACCTCATCTACCTACCTTATATACCTGTAGGTATGCACCTCATCTACCTACGTTATATAGATATGTACCTCATCTACCTATGTAATATACCTGTAGGTATGCACCTCATCTACCTACGTTATATAGATATGTACCTCATCTACCTACGTTATATACCTGTAGGTATGCACCTCATCTACCTACGTTATATACCTGTAGGTATGCACCTCATCTACCTATGTTATATAGATATGTACCTCATCTACCTATGTTATATACCTGTAGGTATGCACCTCATCTACCTACGTTATATACCTGTAGGTATGCACCTCATCTACCTACGTTATATAGATATGTACCTCATCTACCTACGTTATATACCTGTAGGTATGCACCTCATCTACCTACCTTATATACCTGTAGGTATGCACCTCATCTACCTACGTTATATACCTGTAGGTATGCACCTCATCTACCTACGTTATATACCTGTAGGTATGCACCTCATCTACCTACATTATATACCTGTAGGTATGCACCTCATCTACCTACGTTATATACCTGTAGGTATGCATGTCAGCTTTGACATCGGTTTTTGCACATCGGCTTTAAACTAGACATCGGGCCGATACCAGTGTTGTCATTTTTAGGAAATATCAGCCAATTCCGATATGCTTACCGATATATCGTGCATCTCTGCTATTAACTATGAAGTGCACTACTTTCGTCCAGAACCCTATGGGCCCTGGTCAAAAGTAGTGCTCTATATAGGGAATAGGGGGGCATTAGGGAGCGAGACCATGGTAATTGGGCGCTGCAACAAGGATCAAAGAGAGTTGCCATCAATGAGCTGCTGTGCAAATGTCTGTCAACCCCCGAGAGTGATCTGAGACAGAGCCTCCCTCTGTCAGCCTGTGCGTGTGTACGCGTGTGTGTGTGTGTGTGTGCGTGTGTGTGCGTGCATGCGTGGGTGTGTGTGTGCGTGCGTGTGCGTGCGTGTGTGTGTGTGTGTGTGCAGAGAATGAGAGAAAGATGTAGAGACAGCAAAGCCTCTCATCCCACCATATCCCAGCAGCCACCACTCCCCGTGAAGCTGGCCTGCTCCCTGTCTGACTACAGTCCCGTTGGTGGGTGTTAGTAGGGTCGTATCTTAATACAGTCGGGGGAAGCCATTGGTTTAACCTTTCATTTTATTTTCATATTTTACAGGTCAAATATTTAAATTCATATCAATTGATATTCCGTTCATATATTTGTATTTGGTTATTTCCCAGACTGCACCTGTGGGCTGCCACTCAGAAGACACAAGAAGGAAACATGATCATCAGGGGGACCCCCCCTGATCATCGTTTACACTGGAAGTAATAATAACACTATTGGTGGAAACTCGAGGGGGGGGGGGGGGGGTCTGCGGTGCACGATTAGGGTTGCAAAATTCCAGTAATGTTCCCAAATTCCTCAAAGTTTTCCAGAAATCTTGGTTGGAGGATTCAGAGTTTCCTGCTTACTAACTGTGATTTCTGAAAAAAACTGGGAATTTTGGGAAAATAATCAAAATTTGCAACTCTCTGTAGGACGCTGAAGGACTAAGTCCTTATTGGAGATGTGAGTCTGGATGTTGGCTGGTACTGATAGATGCATAATGGGAGATGTGAGTCTGGATGTTGGCTGGTACTGATAGATGCAGAATGGGAGATGTGAGTCTGGATGTTGGCTGGTACTGATAGATGCAGAATGGGAGATGTGAGTCTGGATGTTGGCTGGTACTGATAGATGCAGAATGGGAGATGTGAGTCTGGATGTTGGCTGGTACTGATAGATGCAGAATGGGAGATGTGAGTCTGGATGTTGGCTGGTACTGATAGATGCAGAATGGGAGATGTGAGTCTGGATGTTGGCTGGTACTGATAGATGCAGAATGGGAGATGTGAGTCTGGATGTTGGCTGATACTGATAGATGCAGAATGGGAGATGTGAGTCTGGATGTTGGCTGGTACTGATAGATGCAGAATGGGAGATGTGAGTCTGGGTGTTGGCTGGTACTGATAGATGCAGAATGGGCAGTGCGTCGTAGCGGCTATGTAAACACAGACAGACTTCAATGGTTGTTGGGAAGTAGTCAGAAGACAAAACAATGTCTTCATGATCAAGCATGCTTCAGAACTGTCAACATGTCCAACTATTAACATGTCATCAGACTGATTAATTGCAGCTAGAACGAAGGCTGTTTTCCATTGTCTTGTGTTCTGATGCCAGCTTTAGATATTCTTCAGTCTTGGTTTTGTTTTCCTGTACGGTAATTCAGTTTAATTTGTTTGGATTGGAAGTTGAATGTCACTAGGAATTTATGTTATGCAAGACAGAGCTTGGCTGTTGTTGAGTCTTTCTCTCTCCTCTCTATCTCTCTCACCCTCCCTTTCTCTCCTCTCTCTCTCTCTCTCTCTCTCTCTCTCTCTCTCTCTCTCTCTCTCTCACCTTCCCTCTCTCTCTCTCTCTCTCTCTCTCACCTTCCCTCTCTCTCTCCTCTCTCTCTCTCTCTCTCTCTCTCTCTCTCTCACCTTCCCTCTCTCTCACCCTCTCTCTCACCCTCTCTCTCACATTCCCTCCCTCTCTCTCTCTCTCTCTCTCTCTCTCTCTCTCTCTCTCTCTCTCTCTCTCTCTCTCTCTCTGTCTCACCCTCCCTCTCTCTCTCTCTCTCTCTCTCTCCTCTCTCTGTCTCACCCTCCCTTTCTCTTCTCTCTCTCTTTCTTTCTCTCACCCTCCCTCTCTCTCTCTCCCTCTCTCTCTCTCTCACATTCCCTCACTCTCTCTCTCTCTCTCTCTCTCTCTCTCTCTCTCTCTCTCTCTCTCACCCTCCCTTTCTCTTCTCTCTCTCTTTCTTTCTTTCTCTCACCCTCCCTCTCTCTCACCCTCTCTCTCTCTCACCATCCCTCTCTCTCACCTTCCCTCTCTCACATTCCCTCTCTCTCTCTCTCTCTCTCACTCCCCACTTCTCTCTCTCTCTCTCACTCCCCACTTCTCTCTCTCTCTCTCACTCCCCCTTCTCTCTCTCTCTCTCTCTCTCTATCTCGTTTTCTCTCTCACTCTATTCAATTCATTTCAATGTAAGGGTTTTAAACATATGTTTACATTGCCAAAGCAAGTGAAGAAGATAATAAAGATGAAACATTATAAACACAAAAGTTTAAAAGGAATAGAGGCCTTTCAGATGGCATTCTGGCTATGAACAGTGTTATAACAAAGTGCAATTAGTTAAAGTACAAAAAGGAAAATAAATATGGGTTGTATTTACAATGGGGTTTGTTCTTCACTGGTTGCCCTTTTCTTGTGGCAACAGGTCACAAATCTTGCTGCTGTGATGTCACACTGTGGTCTCTCTCTCTTTTTTCTCTCTCTCTCTCTCTGTGTGTGTGTGTGTGTGTGTGTGTGTGTGTGTGTGTGTGTGTGTGTGTGTGTGTGTGTGTGTGTGTGTGTGTGTGTGTCATCAGATAGATACAAACACATCATTTGATTGATAGAAGAAGGATGTGTACTGCATGCTAAACATCTTAACTGTCCAGGTCCTAAATCAACATCGGACAGGTAGGATGGTTGTGGATGTTTGTAAGACACCATCATGTGATTGAAGGACATCATGTCATGTTGAAGTCGACACCTGGAGCAGAAGGTAACATCTAATGTTGGTCATGTGACTAGAGACTTGTTTAACTCCACCAGAATAAACTAACAGCTACACTCCAAAAGGGACGTGACTGATGGATATTTGAGGCCTATTTTCAGAATGTTACCTTGCTTTTGTTTAGAGAACAATGACTCTTCTTATAGAAGATTGGTTGTTGTTTGTATTTTGGAGGAAACAAAGACCTTTGTGCATATCCCAGATGGCACCATAGTTCCTATGTAGATCCTGGTCAAAAGTAGTGGTCAAATTCAACTCTGGACCTCGAAGCCAGTTTCCCTGCCTTTTTCCATTGCTCCCCTCTAATCAGGAACTGATTTAGACTGGGACACCAGTTGGGTGATTCCCCTCTAATCAGGAACTGATTTAGACTGGGACACCAGTTGGGTGATTCCCCTCTAATCAGGAACTGATTTAGACTGGGACACCAGTTGGGTGATTCCCCTCTAATCAGGAACTGATTTAGACTGGGACACCAGTTGGGTGATTCCCCTCTAATCAGGAACTGATTTAGACTGGGACACCAGTTGGGTGATTCCTCTCTAATCAGGAACTGATTTAGACTGGGACACCAGTTGGGTGATTCCCCTCTAATCAGGAACTGATTTAGACTGGGACACCAGTTGGGTGATTCCCCTCTAATCAGGAACTGATTTAGACTGGGACACCAGTTGGGTGATTCCCCTCTAATTAGGAACTGATTTAGACTGGGACACCAGTTGGGTGATTCCCCTCTAATCAGGAACTGATTTAGACTGGGACACCAGTTGGGTGATTCCCCTCTAATCAGGAACTGATTTAGACTGGGACACCAGTTGGGTGATTCCCCTCTAATCAGGAACTGATTTAGACTGGGACACCAGTTGGGTGATTCCCCTCTAATCAGGAACTGATTTAGACTGGGACACCAGTTGGGTGATTCCCCTCTAATCAGGAACTGATTTAGACTGGGACACCAGTTGGGTGATTCCCCTCTAATCAGGAACTGATTTAGACTGGGACACCAGTTGGGTGATTCCCCTCTAATCAGGAACTGATTTAGACTGGGACACCAGTTGGGTGATTCCCCTCTAATCAGGAACTGATTTAGACTGGGACACCAGTTGGGTGATTCCCCTCTAATCAGGAACTGATTTAGACTGGGACACCAGTTGGGTGATTCCCCTCTAATCAGGAACTGATTTAGACTGGGACACCAGTTGGGTGATTCCCCTCTAATCAGGAACTGATTTAGACTGGGACAACAGTTGGGTGATTCCCCTCTAATCAGGAACTGATTTAGACTGGGACACCAGTTGGGTGATTCCCCTCTAATCAGGAACTGATTTAGACTGGGACACCAGTTGGGTGATTCCCCTCTAATCAGGAACTGATTTAGACTGGGACACCAGTTGGGTGATTCCCCTCTAATCAGGAACTGATTTAGACTGGGACACCAGTTGGGTGATTCCCCTCTAATCAGGAACTGATTTAGACTGGGACACTAGTTGGGTGATTCCCCTCTAATCAGGAACTGATTTAGACTGGGACACCAGTTGGGTGATTCCCCTCTAATCAGGAACTGATTTAGACTGGGACACCAGTTGGGTGATTCCCCTCTAATCAGGAACTGATTTAGACTGGGACACCAGTTGGGTGATTCCCCTCTAATCAGGAACTGATTTAGACTGGGACACCAGTTGGGTGATTCCCCTCTAATCAGGAACTGATTTAGACTGGGACACCAGTTGGGTGATTCCCCTCTAATCAGGAACTGATTTAGACTGGGACACCAGTTGGGTGATTCCCCTCTAATCAGGAACTGATTTAGACTGGGACACCAGTTGGGTGATTCCCCTCTAATCAGGAACTGATTTAGACTGGGACACCAGTTGGGTGATTCCCCTCTAATCAGGAAATGATTTAGACTGGGACACCAGTTGGGTGATTCCCCTCTAATCAGGAAATGATTTAGACTGGGACACCAGTTGGGTGCAATTAATGATCTGGTAGAACAGATAACCAGCAGGCTCCGAACCTCATAGGGTCAGAGTTGAATACCCTGCTACAGGGAATAGGTAGCCTGGAAACCTGATGGTGAATGTTATTGAATTCTACATCAGGCATGAATGAGCAGTTGGATCAGGAAAGTGTCCTTTCACATCCTCTACAAGCCAAATTATATTTTCACTTCCTCTACCTGTTGTCCATGTGGTTGGTCCTTATTTGCGGGTAGCAATGTGAGACAATATATCCACAGGAAAGTATCTTTCAATCTACTTTTCAAAGTGCTGGTAGTGCGTTCAGATTTCCATCACCTGAAGCAAGCGCACAAGATGAAACTACATGCATGCAACCCATGTATAGACTACTGCCGAGCTGGTGCACACTAGCCACTATGTCACTTTGTTTACATACTCATCTCATATGTATATACTGCACTCAATACCATCTACTGTATCTTGCCTATGCCGCTCTGTACCATCACTCATTCATATATCTTTATGTACATATTCTTTATCCCTTTACACTTGTGTCTATAAGGTAGTAGTTTTGGAATTGTTAGCTAGATTACTTGTTGGTTATTACTGCATTGTCGGAACTAGAAGCACAAGCATTTCGCTACACTCGCATTAACATCTGCTAACCATGTGTATGTGACAAATAAAATGTGATTTTGATTTGATTTGATTTGTTTACATGGTTCTGCGCGCAACCCATGTATAGACTACTGCCGAGCTGGTGCACATGTTTACATGGTTCTGCGCGCAACCCATGTATAGACTACTGCCGAGCTGGTGCACATGGTTCTGAGCGCAACCCATGTATAGACTACTGCCGAGCTGGTGCACATGGTTCTGAGCGCAACCCATGTATAGACTACTGCCGAGCTGGTGCACATGTTTACATGGTTCTGCGCGCAACCCATGTATAGACTACTGCCGAGCTAGTGCACATGTTTACATGGTTCTGCGCGTGCTTCAGGTCATAGAAATCTGAACGCACTTCCGGTGTTTTGTAAAGTTGTTAAATTATACTTGTCTGTGCATATATGGAATCACATTCCTACTGGCGAAGGACCAACTGCACGGAGTACAGCCGGTAAAGTACGTTACAATATCATTGAATTCAGCATTCTGGCTTGTAGAGGTTGTGAGAGGACACTTTCCTGATCCAAACGCTCATTGATGCCTGATGTAGAATTCAATGAAATTCAACATCGGCGGTTTCCAGGAAAAATAATTCTAGGGTGCTATTTGGGACGTAGACTTTGATAATCAGTGCATGATTTGGACGTAAATATAGGTACCGGTACTCAGCTCCGATGTGCCCAAGTCAAGCACTGTTGATAATGCAGATGTTGAGGATAGAGTGTGACACAAAGGCTGACATTACATTCTGACAGACATCATACTCTCTTTGTATATTATACTCCCAAATGAATAAGGGAAAGTTAGTTATCACTATCTTTTTTTTAATACTTAGCAGGCTTTGATATTGAAACATTAGGAAATTGTCAAGTTACAAGAGCTCACCTATGCTGATTCAACAGTATGGAACAAACATGGCCTAATATCTAAATATACTGTCTTTTGCATTATTTCGTTTTTTTGTGTGTTATTTCTTACATTATTAGGCCAGAATTTGTTTGGTGTTTTATTACACACAGCCTGGGAGAACTAGTGGATATCAGAGCAGCGGAAACTCACCAGCACTACCAGCATTACGCCTGTTCTACTGTATCTAAGTCTATGCCGCTCTGACATTTCTCGCCCACTATTCATATATTCTTAATTCCATCCATTTACTTTAGATTTGTGTGTATTGTTGTGAAATTGTTAGATATTACTCTTAGATATTACTGCACTGTTAGAGCTAGAAACACAAGCATTTCGCTACACCCGCAATAACATCTGCCAAACAGGTGGACATTTTATTTTTTTGTTTTTTTGTTTTTTGTTGTTATACTGGAACAAAATCACCAGCAAAAGTAAATACCTGTTTGAAATCAGTCCAACAGGGGACGGTATTTAGCAGACACTTTGAGGGTGTACCTACAGCCATGCCTACTACTTAGATTGTGTTGAGCGCCTCCTGCTCTGCGCTACGCTACCGCCAGACGGACACACATTCTTCCATTCAGTCAGTCAGTTGGCTTGTCTGACGCTAAAGTGCAAGTCGACTGTAGTCTCCCTTCTCTCGGGATTTGTTTTGAGAGAAAGAGCGTTGTTTCTGTACAGCAAAAGAAAACATGTGTGTATATTGGTTATTTTGAATGCGCTTGGAGAAAGTTAAATTAGACTATTTTCTTGCAAAAACGCGGACACAATGTGACAATGTTGACCAGCAGACTGGGTTATCCATGACGGATTGGTAAAGAGCTGTTCATTAATCAAGGAAAAAGGGACGTAGCAATGGGGAAACTTCAGTCCAAACATGGTAAGATATATCTCTTATAAACAATTTTATATGAGTATTCCATACTGATTGATCATTAATTAATATTTTGTTCACATTGTAACGAATTTCTCATTTGAATGTCCATATTGTGCTGTGATCTAAAGCGGGCAAACGTAGAGAGAACCCCGAAGGTGAGGATAACCCTCTATCATCCTTTAGAAATAACGCATTAAACCTTGTTTTAAACCTTACATTATCTTATTATCTAGACACAAGTTAATATCATTGATAGTCATTATAATTCGCCCCCGATTTGTAGGAGACAGTTTTGTTGTGAACGCTTTCCTCCGAAGAGCGATGGGGGAATGTGAGATGTACAGCTCCTCAGATCACAAACTGAACAACATTCAGGTAGGAAACGAAACACTTGTAGTTTACACCTTTTTAAATAATGTTTTCCTATGTGCTTTCTTGGATAAAATGATACAAAAGTAATAATTATTATAAGAATGTGGCTAATGATTATAATGATTTGGATACTGAAAATAATGCTAATAATAATAATAATTGGATAATAGTCTATTATAAATAACATACATGACTCTTGAACACAGGTTGAGAAGCTTGTATATTAGATGGTCCATAGATGGTCTACAGTTGTGATCAGTTGTGATTAGAAGTTCCTCTAATGCTGCCCCAGGAGGACAAATCAATGAACTCCTTCATGATTCAGACATCATTTTGGGGACTGGCGCTCCATAAAATGCAATTTATTGAAATGAAAGATTTAATGATTGAAATGAAGATTTGTATCCAAAATCTCGAGGTTGTTTTCTAGCATTATTTTGTATGTTTGCAAGTCATGTTTTCCCCCCTAGAAATGAGATTTGGTAAAGCCTGGCCTAGGAGCTAGGAGACTGAAGGGGAAGGTTTGCCCATACTTCATTTAGACAAGGACACAGACTGGGGTGTGGTGTCAGTCTGTCTGGCAGGTCCAGGTTGGCAGAAGGACAGTGTTGTGTCATACCTGTCCCCCTGCCTGTAGATGAAGTGCTCTCTCTACCACACACCAGCAGAACTCAACTCACTGTGATCTGCAGTCATTAAGTAAACATTCAAAGGCCTTTGCAAAGACATGTTGATGTGCATGAAGTTGCAGATTTTAGTTGTTGTTGTTTCTGTCATATCTGGCGCTGAGACAACAGTGTTGTGGTTATTCCCCTGGCTGGGATGTACACTGGGGAGGTAACAGACTGGCTGGGACAACAGTGTTGTGGTTATTCCCCTGGCTGGGATGTAGACTGGGGAGGTAACAGACTGGCTGGGATGTACACTGGGGAGGTAACAGACTGGCTGGGCTGTACACTGGGGAGGTAACAGACTGGCTGGGATGTACACTGGGGAGGTAACAGACTGGCTGGGACAACAGTGTTGTGGTTATTCCCCTGGCTGGGATGTACACTGGGGAGGTAACAGACTGGCTGGGATGTACACTGGGGAGGTAACAGACTGGCTGGGCTGTACACTGGGGAGGTAACAGACTGGCTGGGATGTACACTGGGGAGGTAACAGACTGGCTGGGCTGTACACTGGGGAGGTAACAGACTGGCTGGGATGTACACTGGGGAGGTAACAGACTGGCTGGGCTGTACACTGGGGAGGTAACAGACTGGCTGGGATGTACACTGGGGAGGTAACAGACTGGCTGGGATGTACACTGGGGAGGTAACAGACTGGCTGGGATGTACACTGGGGAGGTAACAGACTGGCTGGGATATACACTGGGGAGGTAACAGACTGGCTGGGATGTACACTGGGGAGGTAACAGACTGGCTGGGCTGTACACTGGGGAGGTAACAGACTGGCTGGGATGTACACTGGGAGGTAACAGACTGGCTGGGATGTACACTGGGGAGGTAACAGACTGCTGGGATGTACGCTGGGGAGGTAACAGACTGGCTGGGATGTACACTGGGGAGGTAACAGACTGGCTGGGATGTACACTGGGGAGGTAACAGACTGGCTGGGATGTACGCTGGGGAGGTAACAGACTGGCTGGGATGTACACTGGGGAGGTAACAGACTGGCTGGGCTGTACACTGGGGAGGTAACAGACTGGCTGGGATGTACACTGGGGAGGTAACAGACTGGCTGGGATGTACACTGGGGAGGTAACAGACTGGCTGGGATGTACACTGGGGAGGTAACAGACTGGCTGGGATGTACGCTGGGGGAGGTAACAGACTGGCTGGGATGTACACTGGGGAGGTAACAGACTGGCTGGGCTGTACACTGGGGAGGTAACAGACTGGCTGGGATGTACACTGGGGAGGTAACAGACTGGCTGGGACAACAGTGTTGTGGTTATTCCCCTGGCTGGGATGTACACTGGGGAGGTAACAGACCGGCTGGGACAACAGTGCTGTGGTTATTCCCCTGGCTGGGATGGACACTGGGGAGGTAACAGACTGGCTGGGACAACAGTGTTGTGGTTATTCCCCTGGCTGGGATGTAGACTGGGGAGGTAACAGACTGGCTGGGACAACAGTGTTGTGGTTATTCCCCTGGCTGGGATGTAGACTGGGGAGGGTAACAGACTGGCTGGGACAACAGTGTTGTGGTTATTCCCCTGGCTGGGATGTAGACTGGGGAGGTAACAGACTGGCTGGGACAACAGTGCTGTGGTTATTCCCCTGGCTGGGATGTAGACTGGGGAGGTAACAGACTGGCTGGGACAACAGTGTTGTGGTTATTCCCCTGGCTGGGATGTACACTGGGGAGGTAACAGACTGGCTGGGACAACAGTGTTGTGGTTATTCCCCTGGCT
>NW_022261979.1:5054645-5089645 GCF_002021735.2 Oncorhynchus kisutch | reverse complement strand
GTGGCTCGGGGGTAGAAGCTGTTCAGGATCCTGTTGGTTCCAGTCTTGGTGTGTTGGTACCGCTTGCCGTGCGGTAGCAGAGAGAACAGTCTGTGGCTCGGGGGTAGAAGCTGTTCAGGATCCTGTTGGTTCCAGTCTTGGTGTGTTGGTACCGCTTGCCGTGCGGTAGCAGAGAGAACAGTCTGTGGCTCGGGGGTAGAAGCTGTTCAGGATCCTGTTGGTTCCAGTCTTGGTGTGTTGGTACCGCTTGCCGTGCGGTAGCAGAGAGAACAGTCTGTGGCTCGGGGGTAGAAGCTGTTCAGGATCCTGTTGGTTCCAGTCTTGGTGTGTTGGTACCGCTTGCCGTGCGGTAGCAGAGAGAACAGTCTGTGGCTCGGGGGTAGAAGCTGTTCAGGATCCTGTTGGTTCCAGTCTTGGTGTGTTGGTACCGCTTGCCGTGCGGTAGCAGAGAGAACAGTCTGTGGCTCGGGGGTAGAAGCTGTTCAGGATCCTGTTGGTTCCAGTCTTGGTGTGTTGGTACCGCTTGCCGTGCGGTAGCAGAGAGAACAGTCTGTGGCTCGGGGGTAGAAGCTGTTCAGGATCCTGTTGGTTCCAGTCTTGGTGTGTTGGTACCTCTTGCCGTGCAGTAGCAGAGAGAACAGTCTGTGGCTCGGGGGTAGAAGCTGTTCAGGATCCTGTTGGTTCCAGTCTTGGTGTGTTGGTACCTCTTGCCGTGCGGTAGCAGAGAGAACAGTCTGTGGCTCGGGGGTAGAAGCTGTTCAGGATCCTGTTGGTTCCAGTCTTGGTGTGTTGGTACCGCTTGCCGTGCGGTAGCAGAGAGAACAGTCTGTGGCTCGGGGGTAGAAGCTGTTCAGGATCCTGTTGGTTCCAGTCTTGGTGTGTTGGTACCTCTTGCCGTGCGGTAGCAGAGAGAACAGTCTGTGGCTTGGGTGGCTGGAGTCTTTGGCAATTTTCTGGGGCCTACCCCATGTAGCACATTGCGGTCGAATGCCAAGCAGTTGCCATACCAAGTGGTGATGCAGCCAGTCAAGATGCTCTCGATGGTGCAGCTGTAGAACTATTTAAGGATCTGAGGGCCAATGCCAAATCTTTTCAGCCTCCTGAGGGGGAAGAGGCGTTGTCGTGCCCTCTTCACGACTGTGTGAGTGTGTTTGGACCATGATATGTCCTTAGTGATGTGGACACCGAGGAACTTGAAGCTCTCGACTCGCTCCACTACAGCCCTGTTGATGTTAATGGGGGCGTGCTCTTAACTCCGTTTCCTGTAGTCCACAATGAGCTCCTTTGACTTTCTGACATTGAGAGAGAGGTTGTTGTCCTGGCACCACACTACTGTAAGGTTTCTGACCTTTTTATCTCATCTAGCCAATACTTGTTTTTCCTGTTGACTTTGAATTTGCTCTGTGTAGGGAGTGGATGAATTGTGTGGATACAGAGGGATTAAATGCAATTTGGCTACTGCGTAGGTATTGCGTAGTACGGCATAGCTTGGTTAGTCTGGACGTAGATCCACAGATCTCACACCTGCATATCAATGCTGCACTAAATTGTTTAATTTCTCAACGTTGCTCTTTTTAAAGGGGATAGAGTGCCGTCTTCCAATGTCTTTTTGGTTTATATTTCTTTGGTTGTACAACAGGCTTGAGTTACTTTATTCATAAATCAAATTGAATTTGATCAGGGCCTCAAATTCAAATGGTTTTCATAGGTCGGTGCTGTGCCTGTCACCTCATATACTACACCACTGTTCCATGGAACAAGGAAGTAACTAACTAACTTCCTGTTTACATTAATGACAGCATTAGACAGGAGTAGTACTCTGCATCTCCTTTGAAATGTATATTTGCTGAAATAAGAATATGATCTCACCTGGGGTTCCCCTTTATATGGTGTTATTGTACTTCAAATACCCAACCTTTCACTAGACTCTGTAGGATTAATACCCAACCTTTCACTAGACTCTGTAGGATTAATACCCAACCTTTCACTAGACTCTGTAGGATTAATACCCAACCTTTCTCTAGACTCTGTAGTATTAATACCCAACCTTTCACTAGACTCTGTAGGATTAATACCCAACCTTTCACTAGACTCTGTAGGATTAATACCCAACCTTTCACTAGACTCTGTAGGATTAATACCCAACCTTTCACTAGACTCTGTAGGATTAATACCCAACCTTTCACTAGACTCTGTAGGATTAATACCCAACCTTTCACTAGACTCTGTAGGATTAATACCCAACCTTTCACTAGACTCTGTAGGATTAATACCCAACCTTTCATTAGACTCTGTAGGATTAATACCCAACCTTTCTCTAGACTCTGTAGGATTAATACCCAACCTTTCATTAGACTCTGTAGGATTAATACCCAACCTTTCACTAGACTCTGTAGGATTAATACCCAACCTTTCATTAGACTCTGTAGGACTAATACCCAACCTTTCACTAGACTCTGTAGGATTAATGCCCAACCTTTCACTAGACTGTAGGATTAATACCCAACCTTTCACTAGACTCTGTAGGATTAATACCCAACCTTTCACTAGACTGTAGGATTAATACCCAACCTTTCTCTAGACTGTAGGATTAATACCCAACCTTTCACTAGACTGTAGGATTAATACCCAACCTTTCACTAGACTCTGTAGGATTAATACCCAACCTTTCACTAGACTCTGTAGGATTAATACCCAACCTTTCACTAGACTGTAGGATTAATACCCAACCTTTCACTAGACTCTGTAGGATTAATACCCAACCTTTCACTAGACTCTGTAGTATTAATACCCAACCTTTCACTAGACTCTGTAGGATTAATACCCAACCTTTCTCTAGACTCTGTAGGATTAATACCCAACCTTTCACTAGACTCTGTAGGATTAATACCCAACCTTTCACTAGACTGTAGGATTAATACCCAACCTTTCACTAGACTCTGTAGGATTAATACCCAACCTTTCTCTAGACTCTGTAGGATTAATACCCAACCTTTCACTAGACTCTGTAGGATTAATACCCAACCTTTCACTAGACTGTAGGATTAATACCCAACCTTTCACTAGACTCTGTAGGATTAATACCCAACCTTTCTCTAGACTCTGTAGGATTAATACCCAACCTTTCACTAGACTCTGTAGGATTAATACCCAACCTTTCACTAGACTCTGTAGGATTAATACCCAACCTTCACTAGACTCTGTAGGATTAATACCCAACCTTTCACTAGACTCTGTAGGATTAATACCAACCTTTCACTAGACTGTAGGATTAATACCCAACCTTTCACTAGACTCTGTAGGATTAATACCCAACCTTTCACTGGACTCTATAGGATTAATACCCAACCTTTCTCTAGACTCTGTAGGATTAATACCCAACCTTTCACTAGACTCTGTAGGATTAATACCCAACCTTTCTCTAGACTCTGTAGGATGTGTTGGTAGAGTACAGGGAAAATAATCACATTGGAAGGTTGGAGCCCACACACTGTTTACATTAGTTACGCAATGACTCCTCTCACATTTTTGGGTGATGCTGTGTGGTTTTGTTTTTATTTGTAAGTAGTGACAAAACAACAAAATAGAATCAGAGGTCTTGAAGGTTGGGCAACATTCCTTCCTGCTCCCTCTCCCCTCAGACCCGCTCTCCCTCCATCCCCCAGGAGAGAGGGAGTAGAGGAATTGAGAAAGAGAGGGAATAGAGGGATTGAGAAAGAGAGGGAGTAGAGGGATTGAGAAAGAGAGGGCGTAGAGGGATTGAGAAAGAGAGGGAGTAGAGGGATTGAGAAAGAGAGGTGGTAGAGGCATTGAGAAAGAGAGGGAGTAGAGGCATTGAGAAAGAGAGGGAGTAGAGGGATTGAGAAAGAGAGGTGGTAGAGGCATTGAGAAAGAGAGGGAGTAGAGGCATTGAGAAAGAGAGGGTAGAGGGGTGAGGGCTCCCTGGCTCCAGTGATATCAGAACCCTTTTATAACTCTTTGAAGTTGAGGCCAGACAGCTAAGGAATCCCCCCTCCCGCCCCCTAACCTCCTAGCCTCTCCGACAATGGGGACGGACCGTCCCCTATAATAATAACAACTAATCAACCTGGTCAATCCAGTCTGGATTGAACTATATGATCAAACTGTATATCTGGCCATGCTTCTGTTGAATCAGTGGATGGGTGGAAGAGGTGATTAGAAGGGAGGATGGTTCAGTGTTTATCCAATCATGCCTTTATTCATCTTGATCATTTGTTCAGATGCTTGACTATGTGCGTATTCTTTCTACGTCTGCAAGAAGAGAGGACGTCTCTATTGAATCCCTAAGGTTCTCCTTCCGGGTTGTTCAGTGTGCTCTCATTGACCATTTTGGCCTGATTATTTTATATTAACGTTTGACCACAACCACTGTAGCCATTGTAAGAAACATGCACAACTAAGATTGTCAATGATATAGATAATTTGTATTTTGTTCATCAAACATACTTGGCTGAACCAGTAGTACAGTGTAATGGAGTTCGTAAGGACAACTATTCACAAGAGATAGGTATTCAGATTCAAAAACAGGAGCTAGTATCTTTAATAATAGTCCTGGTGGTTAAATATAGTAAATGAATGACTTGTGATGTATCCATAAATAGTAAACAAGCTATTCATTCAGGGTTTACGACGGCAACACAAACACACGGGGCTAAGTGTTGATTCTGTAGTAGGGTACATGTCAGGGAGGGTTTTAGCTGGCTGGCTCTCAGCCCTAGAAACATAATCCTCCTCTCCTCCCCAGGCTTCAGTGGAGGGGAAGAAAGAGGATTGTGATGCAGCATGATGATTGGGCCCTATCTGGGAAACGCAGGCAGACGATATCGTGACGCTTCTTTGCAGGTGTTCAAGACAAGTCATACATTTCTAGGTACCTGGCATAACAGGGAAATAGCACTGGCCAGATCAAAGTGACAGGTGACTTTGAGAGCCAAGATAAGAGCAGTGACTGTGAGTGAGTACAGTAGACTGCCATTCAAAGTTACCCTCCCCACACACCTTTTGTCTATGTCCCAAATGGCACCCTATTCCCTTCATAGAGCACTACTTTTGACCAGAGCCCTATGGAAACCTGTAGTTATCCAGCTAGGTCTCTATACATTCATGAGCCCTGTAGTTATCCAGCTAGGTCTCTATACATTCACCAGCCCTGTAGTTATCTAGCTAGGTCTCTATACATTCACCAGCCCTGTAGTTATCTAGCTAGGTCTCTGTACATTCACCAGCCCTGTAGTTATCTAGCTAGGTCTCTGTACATTCACCAGCCCTGTAGTTATCTAGTTAGGTCTCTATACATTCACCAGCCCTGTAGTTATCTAGCTAGGTCTCTATACATTCACCAGCACTGTAGTTATCTAGCTAGGTCTCTGTACAGTCAGTAACCCTGTAGTTATCCAGCTAGGTCTCTGCACAGACAGTAACCCTGTAGTTATCTAGTTAGGTGTCTGTACATTCACCAACCCTGTAGTTATCTAGCTAGGTATCTGTACAGTCAGTAACCCTGTAGTTATCTAGCTAGGTATCTGTACAGTCAGTAACCCTGTAGTTATCTAGCTAGGTGTCTGTACAGTCAGTAACCCTGTAGTTATCTAGCTAGGTGTCTGTACGTTCAGTAACCCTGTAGTTATCCAGCTAGGTCTCTATACATTCATGAGCCCTGTAGTTATCTAGCTAGGTCTCTGTACAGTCAGTAACCCTGTAGTTATCTAGCTAGGTGTCTGTACATTCAGTAACCCTGTAGTTATCTAGCTAGGTCTCTGTACAGTCAGTAACCCTGTAGTTATCTAGCTAGGTGTCTGTACAGTCAGTAACCCTGTAGTTATCTAGCTAGGTGTCTGTACAGTCAGTAACCCTGTAGTTATCTAGCTAGGTGTCTGTACATTCAGTAACCCTGTAGTTATCTAGCTAGGTCTCTGTACATTCAGTAACCCTGTAGTTATCTAGCTAGGTCTCTGTACAGTCAGTAACCCTGTAGTTATCTAGCTAGGTCTTATTACAGTCAGTAACCCTGTAGTTATCCAGCTAGGTCTCTGTACATTCACCAGCCCTGTAGTTATCTAGCTAGGTATCTGTACAGTCAGTAACCCTGTAGTTATCTAGCTAGGTCTCTGTACAGTCAGTAACCCTGTCGTTATCCAGCTAGGTCTCTGTACAGTCAGTAACTCTGTAGTTATCTAGCTAGGTCTCTGTACAGTCAGTAACCCTGTAGTAATCTAGCTAGGTGTCTGTACAGTCAGTAACCCTGTAGTTATCTAGCTAGGTATCTGTACAGTCAGTAACCCTGTAGTAATCTAGCTAGGTGTCTGTACAGTCAGTAACCCTGTAGTTATCTAGCTAGGTATCTGTACAGTCAGTAACCCTGTAGTTATCCAGCTAGGTCTCTGTACATTCATGAGCCCTGTAGTTATCTAGCTAGGTCTCTATACATTCAGTAACCCTGTAGTTATCTAGCTAGGTCTCTGTACAGTCAGTAACCCTGTAGTTATTCAGCTAGGTCTCTGTACAGTCAGTAACCCTGTAGTTATCTAGCTAGGTATCTGTACAGTCAGTAACCCTGTCATTATCCAGCTAAGTCTCTGTACAGTCAGTAACCCTGTAGTTATCTAGCTAGGTATCTGTACAGTCAGTAACCCTGTAGTTATCCAGCTAGGTCTCTGTACATTCATGAGCCCTGTAGTTATCTAGCTAGGTCTCTATACATTCAGTAACCCTGTAGTTATCTAGCTAGGTCTCTGTACAGTCAGTAACCCTGTAGTTATTCAGCTAGGTGTCTGTACAGTCAGTAACCCTGTAGTAATCTAGCTAGGTATCTGTACAGTCAGTAACCCTGTAGTTATCTAGCTAGGTCTCTGTACAGTCAGTAACCCTGTAGTTATCTAGCTAGGTGTCTGGACAGTCAGTAACCCTGTAGTTATCTAGCTAGGTATCTGTACAGTCAGTAACCTCTAGTAATCTAGCTAGGTGTCTGTACAGTCAGTAACCCTGTAGTTATCTAGCTAGGTATCTGTACAGTCAGTAACCCTGTAGTTATCCAGCTAGGTCTCTGTACATTCATGAGCCCTGTAGTTATCTAGCTAGGTCTCTATACATTCAGTAACCCTGTAGTTATCTAGCTAGGTCTCTGTACAGTCAGTAACCCTGTAGTTATTCAGCTAGGTCTCTGTACAGTCAGTAACCCTGTAGTTATCTAGCTAGGTATCTGTACAGTCAGTAACCCTGTCATTATCCAGCTAAGTCTCTGTACAGTCAGTAACCCTGTAGTTATCTAGCTAGGTATCTGTACAGTCAGTAACCCTGTAGTTATCCAGCTAGGTCTCTGTACATTCATGAGCCCTGTAGTTATCTAGCTAGGTCTCTATATATTCAGTAACCCTGTAGTTATCTAGCTAGGTCTCTGTACAGTCAGTAACCCTGTAGTTATTCAGCTAGGTGTCTGTACAGTCAGTAACCCTGTAGTAATCTAGCTAGGTATCTGTACAGTCAGTAACCCTGTAGTTATCTAGCTAGGTCTCTGTACAGTCAGTAACCCTGTAGTTATCTAGCTAGGTATCTGTACAGTCAGTAACCCTGTAGTTATCCAGCTAGGTCTCTGTACATTCACCGGGCGGTGGGACAGAGAGCTCTGTGAAGGTTCACTGTACCTTATTCACTCCTGGAAACATCAACAGTGTCAGCACACACACACTCACACACGCACGCAAGCACGCACAGACACACACACACTTTTGGACTACTTCTTAGGGATATGCTCGTATGCCAAAATATCAACAGACTTATTCATCTTTCCAACATGTTCTTTGTGCCAGACTTCCCAGAGCTCTAGCCCCATTAAGAGGCAGCATGTCAACACTGAGCTCTTACCCCATTCAAGATGAGCTATCCAGGGGACTCCCGAGTGGTGCAGCAGTCTAAGGCATCGCATCGTAGGTCTTGAGGCATCACTACAGCCCCGGTTTGATTCCAGGCAGGTGTCACAGCCGGCCGTGACTGGGAGACCCATTTGGCCCAGCGTCGTCCAGGGTAGCAGAGGGTTTGGCGCTCTAGCGACTCCTTGTAGCTGGCCGGTCGCCTACAAACTGACTTTGGTTGCCAGTTGGACAGTGTTTTCTCCAACACATTGGTGCAACTGGCTTCCAGGTTAAGCGAGCAGTGTGTCAAGAAGCAGTGCGGCTTCGCAAGGTCATGTTTACGGAGGACGCATGGCTCTCGATGTTCGCCTCTCCCGAGTCCGTAGGGGAGTTGTAGCGATGAGACAAGACTGCAACTACCAATTGGATATGACAAAATAAAAAAATAAAAAAATATGTTCTATGCAGAAATCGCTCCGCCATTTCCTGGTTGCTAAAATTCGAATTGTTCAACTGATTTCAGTTTATGTGACAAAACAAGCAAGTATAGCGTAGAGAATCATTGTACCCTCTAAACCATCTAAACCAAAATCTGAACCGAAGTAAAGGATGCAAAAAAGGTAAGACCGGGAAGCATAGAAATAGTGCACATAGAACAGATTTGCCACTTCTTTGGCTTGCTTTCAATGAGAATGACAGATCTATAGCATACATTTCTATGTGAATTTGGTCAGGTCGCCCAAAAAGGAACATATTTCACCTTTAAGAGGCATTGTGTCAACACTGAGCTCTAACCACTTTAAAAGGCATTGTGTCAACACTGAGCTCTAACCGCTTTAAAAGGCATTGTGTCAACACTGAGCTATAACCATTTTAAGAGGCAGTGTGTCAAGACTTTGAAGCCACAAACAAAGACCATTATTACTCAACTTGAAAGGTGGAGAATGACTACATCCCAAATGACACCTTATTATTCCCTTTATAGTGCACTACTTTTGATGACGGCCCATTGATTTTCATAATGCTCTGGTCAAATGTAGAGCACTAAACACGGAATAGGGTGCCATTTGGGATGCAAACAGTTAGGGATTACTTTCAGTTTTCAGGATGTGCCAATACGGGAAAAAGAACCTAAATGTTTAGGTAGCTTGACAGACTTTTCTTTCTCCTCATTGAAGATGTACTGTAAATTATAGGATAGGACACAGTACAAGATTGAGAGTGTGGTTTGTTTCTTTGTAATTGAATTAGGAATAAGTCTATGGGTTAACTTAGATTTTTTTTTTTTTTCGGTTTCAAAAGTCTACAAGTGGTACAAGTTGTTTTTTATGTGCAGGGTTACCTGGTCAGGTATAAATACTGCTTTGTTGTTTGAGAATCTTAAATAATATGTGTTCCCTTTTGGGCTTCAACGATGTGCCCTCTTTAAAAATGTTCTATGGGGAAGTTTCCCGGACACAGATTAGGCCAAGTGGGAGCTGCTGTAGAGAGGACGGCTCATATAATGTCTGGAACAGAGCCAATGGAATGGCATCCAACACATGGAAACCATGGAAACCATGTGTTGGATGTATTTGATACCATTTCACTGATTTTTCTCCTGCCAATACCACAAGCCCGTCCTCCCCAATTAAGATGCCACCAACTTCCTGTGGATTATGCCTAGTCCTAGACTATAAAGTATGTTAAAAAAAGCATGTTGAGGACTAGGCTGAATCTGTGTCAGAGAAACCAGCCAAAGTGTCACAAAGGTGGTTGTTATTAAGACTGAGATGCAGCCTCAGAAGAAACCTTTCCCTTTAGTGAATGAAGACCAGTTTTTTGACCGTTCGTTGCTCAAGAAAGGGATGTTTTGTTTGGACGCTCTTGTCTTCAGGAATTTGCGTCCGTCTTATACTGAAATGGTTCATTTTGAGTTAGCAGTATTTGGTTTGGATATGTCGCAAGGATATCTGGGTCATTTTAAAATCTGTCGCCATCAACTGACATATTTTTTCTACTGTTATAGCACTCTGAGCACTCAGTTGGATTCTGCAATACCTGCACTTATTAATACTGTTCATTACCTGACAACACATATTCCTACTGGCAGTAATCTGACAACACATATTCCTACTGTAGTGATCTGACAACATATAGTCCCTACTGTAGTGATCTGACAACACCTATTCCTACTGTAGTGATCTGACAATATGTACATATAGTCCTACTGTAGTGATCTGACAACATGTACATATAGTCCTACTGTAGTGATCTGACAACACATAGTCCTACTGTAGTGATCTGACAACATGTACATATAGTCCTACTGTAGTGATCTGACAACATGCAGTCCTACTGTAGTGATCTGACAACACGTACATATAGTCCTACTGTAGTGATCTGACAACATATAGTCCTACTGTAGTGATCTGACAACATGTACATATAGTCCTACTGTAGTGATCTGACAACATGTACACATAGTCCTACTGTAGTGATCTGACAACATGTACATATAGTCCTACTGTAGTGATCTGACAAACATGTACATATAGTCCTACTGTAGTGATCTGACAACATTTAGTCCTACTGTAGTGGTTGGGGAATGAACCTGGATTAAGCATTGTTCCTCAGAACCACAATGGTTTAACACTTGAAGTATGTTACAAACTATACACCTATGCTTTAGAAAAGATATTGTCCATAGCCTCAGTAGCAGCGTTCACACCCTGGCCTTTAGATGGTAATCACTGTTTCTGTCTATGAAGAAAAGGACAACGTTGTTTCTTGTGAGATATCAAGAGAGAGAGAGATCCACGGTGAGAGAGACAACGGTAGAGAGACACGGTAGAGAGACACGGTAGAGAGACATGGTAGAGAGACACGGTAGAGAGACACGGTAGAGAGACACGGTAGAGAGACACGGTAGAGAGACACGGTAGAGAGACAACGGTAAGAGATGACATGGTAGAGAGACACGGTAGAGAGGCCGCGGTAGAGGAGACATTGGTAGAGGAGACACGGTAGAGACGACACGGTAGCATGAGACACGGTAGAGAGACACGGTAGAGAGACACGGTAGAGAGACACCGGTAGAGAGACCGGTAGAGAGACACGGTAGAGAGACAATGCGGTAGAGAGACATGGTAGAGAGACATGGTAGAGAGACACGGTAGAGAGACAAACGGTAGAGAGACATGGTAGAGAGACATGGTAGAGAGACATCGGTAGAAGAGACACGTCGGTAGAGAGTACATGGTAGAGAGACATGGTAGAGAGACACGGTAGAGAGACATGGTAGAGAGACACGGTAGAGAGCCGCGGTAGAGAGACAGACGGTAGAGAGACACGGTAGAGAGACCATGTAGAGAGCCGCGGTAGAGAGACACGGTAGAGAGACAACGGTAGAGAGACATGGTAGAGAGCCAGGGTAGAGAGACATGGTAGAGAGACAACGGTAGAGAGACATGGTAGAGAGACATCGGTAGAGAGACACGGTAGAGAGACACGGTAAGAAGAGAACATGGTAGAGAGACACGGTAGAGAGACATGGTAGAGAGACACTGGTAGAGAGACAAGGTAGAGAGACATGGTAGAGAGACACGGTAGAGAGACATGGTAGAGAGACATGGTAGAGAGACACGGTAGAGAGACATGGTAGAGAGACAAGGTAGAGAGACATGGTAGAGAGACACGGTAGAGAGACATGGTAGAGAGACTGGTAGAGAGACATGGTAGAGAGACACGGTAGAGAGACACGGTAGAGAGAGGGTAGAGACACGGTAGAGACACGGTAGAGAGACACGGTAGAGAGACACGGTAGAGAGACACGGTAGAGAGCCGCGGTAGAGAGCCACGGTAGAGAGACATGGTAGAGAGCCGCGGTAGAGAGCCACGGTAGAGAGACATGGTAGAAGAGCCGCGGTAGAGAGACCATGGTAGAGAGACATGGTAAGAGAGCCGCGGTAGAGAGCCACGGTAGAGAGACACGGTAGAGAGACATGGTAGAGAGACATGGTAGAAGAGCCGCGGTAGAGAGACATGGTAGAGAGACATGGTAGAGAGCCGCGGTAGAGGAGACATGGTAGAGAGCCACGGTTAGAGAGCCACGGTAGAGAGCCACGGTAAGAGAGACAGCGTAACCCCTCTCTAACGCTAATCTCCCCTCTCTCCCCTAACCTCCCTCTCTCCCCCCCTAACCTCCCCCTCTCTCTCCCCTAACCTCTCCCTCTCTATCCCCTAACCTCCCTCTCTCTCCCCCCTAACCTCCCCCCTCTCTCCCCTAACCTCACCCTCTCTCTCCCCTAACCTCCGCCTCTCTCCCCCCTAACCTCCCCCTCTCTCCCCCCTACCTCCCCCTCTCGCCCCCCTACCTCCCTCTCTCTCCCCTAATCTCCCCCTCTCTCCCCCTAACCTCCCCCTCTCTCTCCCCTAACCTCCCCCTCTCTCTCCCCTATCCTCCCCCTCTCTCTCCCCTAACCTCCCCCTCTCTCTCCCCTAACCTCCCCCTCTCTCTCCCCTATCCTCCCCCTCTCTCTCCCCTAACCTCCCCCTCTCTCTCCCCTATCCTCCCCCTCCCTCTCCCCTATCCTCCCCCTCTCTCTCCCCTATCCTCCCCCTCTCTCTCCCCTAACCTCCCCCTCTCTCTCCCCTAACCTCCCCTCTCTCTCCCTATCCTCCCCCTCTCTCTCCCCCTAACCTCCCCCCCTCTCCCCCCTAACCTCCCCCTCTCTCCCCCCTAACCTCCCCTCTCTATCCCCTAACCTCCGCCTCTCTCCCCCTAACCTCCCCTCTCTCCCCCCTAACCTCCCCTCTCTATCCCCTAACCTCCCCCTCTCTATCCCCTAACCTCCCCCCTCTCCCCCTAACCTCCCCCTCTCTCTCCCCTAACCTCTCCTCTCTCCCCCCTAACCTCTCCCTCTCTCTCCCCTAACCTCTCCCTCTCTATCCCCTAACCTCCCGCTCTCTCCCCCTAACCTCCCCCTCTCTCTCCCCTAACCTCTCCCTCTCTCTCCCCTAACCTCCCCCTCCTCTCTCCCCTATCCTCCCCCTCTCTCCCCTAACCTCCCCCTCTCTCTCCCCTAACCTCTCCCTCTATCCCCTAACCTCCCGCTCTCTCCCCCTAACCTCCCCCTCTCTCTCCCCTAACCTCTCCTCTCTTCTCCCTAACCTCCACTCTCTCCCCTATCCTCCCCCTCTCTCCCCCTAACCTCCCCCTCTGCTCTCTCCCTAACTCCCCTCTCTATCCCTAACCTCCCCCTCTCTCCCCTAACCTCCCCCTCTCTCTCCCCTAAACCTCCCCCTCTCTCTCCCCTAACCTCCCCCTCTCTCTCCCCTATCCTCCCCTCTCTCTCCCCTAACCTCCCCCCTCTCCCCCCTAACCTCCCCCTAACCTCCCCTCTCTATCCCCCTAACCTCCACCTCTCTCCCCCTAACCTCCCCCTCTCTCCCCCCTAACCTCCCCCTCTCTATCCCTAACCTCCCCTCTCTATCCCTAACCTCCCCCTCTCTCCCCCCTAACCTCCCCTCTCTCTCCCCTAACCTCTCCCTCTCTCCCCCCTAAACCTCTTCCCTCTCTCCCCTAACCTCTCCCTCTCTATCCCTAACCTCCCGCTCTCTCCCCCTAACCTCTCCCTCTTCTCTCCCCCTAACCTCTCCCCTCTCCCTCTCTCTCCCCTAACCCCCCCTCTCTCCCCTATCATCCTCCCCCTCTCTCCCCCTAACCTCCCCCTCTCTCTCCCCTAACCTCTCCCTCTCTATCCCTAACCTCCCCCTCTCCTCCCCCTAATCTCTCCCTCCTCTATCCCCTAACCTACCTCCCCCCTCTCTCCCCACCTAAACCGTCCCCCCTCCTCTCTCGTCCCATCCCTAAACCTCTCCCTCTCTTCTCCCTAACCTCCCCCTCTCCGTCTCCCCCCCTAACATCCCCCTCTCTCCCCTAACCTCCTCTCTCCGGGCTCCCCCTAACCTCACCCCCCTCTCTCTCTCTCTCCCCTAACCTCCCTCTCTCCTATCCCCTAACCTCCCCCTCTCTCTCCCCTAACCCTCCCCCTCATCTCTCCCCTAACCTCCCCCTCTCTCTCCTCCCCTATCCTCCCCCTCTCCTTATCCCCTAACCTCCACCCCTCTCTCTGCCCCTAACCTCTCTCCCCTACCTCCCTCTCTCCCCTAACCTCCCCCTCTCTCTCTCCCTAACCTCCCCTCTCTATCTCCCTAACCTCCCCCTCTTTCCCCCTAACCTCCCCTCTTCTCTCCCCCTAACCTCCTCCCTCTCTCTCCCCTAACCTCCCTCTCTCTCCCCTAACCTCCCCCTCTCTCCCCTAACCTCCCCCTCTCTCCCCCTAACCTCCCTCTCTCTCCCCTAACCTCCCCCTCTTCTCTCCCCTAACCTCCCCCTCTCTATCCCCTAACCTCCCTCTCTCTCCCCTAACCTCTCCCTCTCTATCCCCTAACCTCCCCTCTCTCCTCTCTCCTCTCCCTAACCTCCTCTCTCTCTCTCCCCTAACCTCCCCCTCCTCCCCCTAACCTCCCCCTCTCCCCCCTAACCGCCCCCTCCTATCCCTAACCTCCCCCTCTCTCTCCCCTCACCTCCCCTCTCTATCCCTAACCTCCCCCTCTCTATCCCCTAACCTCCCCCTCTCTCCCCCCTAACCCCCCCTCTCTATCCCCTAAACCTCCCCCTCTCTATCCCCTAACCTCCCCCTCTCTCCCCCCTAACCTCTCCGCTCTCTCTCCCCTAACCTCCCCCTCTCTCCCCTATCCTCCCCCTCTCCCCCTAACCTCCCCCTCTCTCTCCCCTAACCTCTCCCTCTCTATCCCTAACCTCCCCCTCTCTCCCCCTAACCTCTCCCTCTCTATCCCCTAACCTCCCCCTCTCTCCCCCCTAACCTCTCCCTCTCTCCCCCCCTAACCTCCCCCTCTCTATCCCCTACCCCGCCTCTCTCCCCCTAACCTCCCCCTCTCTATCCCCTAACCTCCCCTCTCTATCCCCTAACCCCCCCTCTCTCCCCCTACCCCCCCCTCTCTCCCCTAACCTCTCCTCTCTCCCCCTAACCTCCCCCTCTGCTGCCCTAACCTCTCCCTCTCTCTCCCCTAACCTCCCCCTCTCTCTCCCTAACCTCCCCCTCTCTCCCCCCGAACCTCCCCCCCTCTCTCCCCCTAACCTCTCCCTCTCTATCCCCTAACCCCCCCCTCTCTCCCCCCTAACCTCTCCCTCTCTCCCCCTAACCTCCCCCCCTCTATCCCCTAACCTCCGCCTCTCTCCCCTAACCTCCCCCTCTCTATCGCCCCTAACCTCCCCCTCTCTATCCCCTAACCTCCCCTCTCTCCCCCTAACCTCCCCCTCTCTCTCCCCTAACCTCTCCTCTCTCTCCCCCTAACCTCCCCCTCTCTGCCCAACCTCTCCCTCTCTCTCCCCAACCCCCCCCTCCCCTCTCTCCTCCCTAACCTCCCGCTCTCTCCCCTAACCTCCCCCTCTCTCTCCCCTCCCCTAACCTCTCCCTCTCGCTCCCCTAACCTCCCCCTCTCTCTCCCCTAACCTCTCCCTCTCTCTCCCCTAAACCTCTCCCTCTATCCCCTAACCTCCCCCTCTCTCTCCCCTAACCCTCCCCTCTCTCCCCCTAACCTCTCCCTCTCTCTCCCTAACCTCCCCTCTCTCCCCTATCCTCCCCCTCTCTCCTCCCTAACCTCCCCCTCTCTCTCCCTAACCTCCCCCTCTCTCCCCCTATCCCTCCCCCTCTCTCCTCCCTAACCTCCCCTCTCTCCCCTATCCTCCCCCTCTCTCTCCCCTAACCTCCCTCTCTCTCTCCCCTAACCTCCCCTCTCTATCCCCTAACCTCCCCTCTCTCTCCCCTAACCTCCCCTCTCTCTCCCTAACCTCCCCCTCTCTCTCCCCTAACCTCCCCCTCTCTCTCCCCTACCTCCCCCTCTCTCTTCCCCTAACCTCCCCCCTCTCTCCTCCCCTACCTCTCCCTCTCTCCCCCCTAACCTCCCCCTCTCTCTCCCCTATCCTCCCCCTCTCTCTCCCCTATCCTCTCCCTCTCTCTCCCCTAACCTCTCCCTCTCTCTCCCCTATCCTCTCCCTCTCTCTCCTCTAACCTCTCCCTCCTCTCCCCTGACCTCTCCCTCTCTATCCCCTAACCTCCCCCTCTCTCTCCCCTATCCTCTCCCTCTCTCTCCCCTAACCTCTCCCTCTCTCCCCTATCCTCTCCCTCTCTCTCCCCTAACCTCCCTCTCTCTCCCCTAACCTCCCCCTCTCTCTCCCCTATCCTCCCCCTCTCTCCCCTAACCTCCCCCTCTCTCCCCCTAACCCCCCCCCCCTCTCTCCCCTAACCTCCCCCCCTCTCCCCTATCCTCCCCCTCTCTCCCCTATCCTCCCCCTCTCTCCCCTAACCTCCCCCTCTCTCCCCCTAACCCCCCCCTCTCTCCCCTAACCTCCCCCCCTCTCCCCTATCCTCCCCCTCTCTCCCCTATCCTCCCCCTCTCTCCCCTAACCTCCCCCTCTCTCCCCCTAACCCCCCCCCCTCTCTCCCCTAACCTCCCCCTCTCTCTCCCCTATCCTCCCCCTCTCTCCTCCCTAACCACCCCTCCCCTTTCCTTTTTGTTGTAAATTGGCTCCACAAGAAGGCGAGCTGTGAGCCTTCATCTCTGAATGAGAAGCATGTGGGTGGCGTCCAGAACAGCAGGGTCTTTCAGCACAGCCCCGTTCAGCCAGGCTGACATCTGGTACTGGTCTGTACAGCAAAGTCCTGGGATGCGTCCCAAAATGGCACCCTATTCCCTACATAGTGCACTACTTTTGACAAGGTCTCTGGTCAAAAGTAGTGCACTATGTAGGGAATAGGGTATAATTTCGGATGCAGCCCTGGAGCAGGGAAAGGGGCTGTGGTGGGAAAAGGAAGGGAGGAGCCGGCAGAGAGGACAGAACAAGGAGTGAGGAAAGGAGCCAGAAGGGTCAAAGTGTTTCTTCAAGGGGAGATATTTAAGGGGTTTAGGGAGGTAGAGGAAGGTCACGGTCAATGTTCCCTCTAAGCTGCGTTCGGGCGTGCAGAAGAAATATCAGCCCGTGCTGAGAAGCATGAGATTGAATTTCATTCAACTTTTTACAGTTTTCCCCTTTAGTTAACACTATCAACGTTTCCCTTTACTGTGGGTATTGTGATCGAATCAACGCAATATTAGCCAGTTTCAATGCAACATACCGAAACAAAACAAACTATGCAAGAGATTGTCTTGTTGGCAGAGCACATTAGAGTAGGATTCTATTGCATTGACAGGCACGACTCTACACAAACCGGTGCGACATAACCAACCAGAGCTGCAGTTGGACTATATGTAAATAGACCATTGCCGTATATGGATCTGTGCCATTCACTTTGAACTGGACTGTGTTTACAACATGAGTGGTCGCGAGTAGATGCACTTGATTTGAGATC
Organism: Oncorhynchus kisutch; assembly: GCF_002021735.2. Classification (NCBI taxonomy): domain Eukaryota; kingdom Metazoa; phylum Chordata; class Actinopteri; order Salmoniformes; family Salmonidae; genus Oncorhynchus; species Oncorhynchus kisutch. The sequence goes on along the minus strand of NW_022261979.1, from coordinate 5,072,361 downwards.
GAAGTTAGAGCTGTATGTGGCCATGTGGGGGGGGGAGGGGGGGGTAGATCAGCTTTAATACTGCAGATAGGTTGTAGCTTCCATCAATGTAAATGTCTACATCATTTCCAATCCCCCATATATATTTTTTGTAAATATATATATCTTTTAAAAAATCATTTTAATATTTTCCCCCTAAACCTACCACCCCTCCACTAATTGGAGTAAACTAATGGACAACAACACTTAGGCTTCTACTTCCAGTTTATACATACTATATACATTTTACGTACATCATTTATTTTACAATAGTTATCGTTTGTTTTTAACCCCACCCTTCATTCAGCCCCTCCCATCTCTCTCTGAACACCATCCATGTTTCTATTTGCCATATATTTTTCAACTGCGCTGTGACGTCTCAAAGTAGTTCTGAGTCTTTCTATTCTCAGAGTTTCTACAGATTGTAAATGAAAGATAAACATTTTGCTAAAAGTATTATTATTATATATATTGATTGATTGACGATGACTTTTCAAATCACCCAGTAGTGCTGTCTGCAGAGTTAGCTCCAGGTAAATGTTGCACTTATTCAACCATTCCTGGACCTGCGACCAAAAACATATGGACAGGACTCTCCTATTCTCTGTAGGTGAGTTATTAGCCCAGTGATAGCTCATTTCTAGTCAGCAATGGAGGGGGGGGGGGGGGGGGGTTGCTTCCTACAACAGCACAAAACGTATGCATTTCTAGCCATCTTTGAAAAGGAGTCAGTGTAAAGAGCTTTGTTTCAGTCTTAAAGGGGCAGTGTGTTCTGAGACAGGCTTGAATAAGCTAAGTAGCCAATAGGCCGAGGGTAGCATCATTTGTCTGATTCACTATAAAGATGGTTTGGGAATAATAATGCATTATATTTTGTAAAGTGGTTTCTTGCATCAAACAACACATTTTCACTCACCTCCTTGTTTGAAGGACAAGTGTATAAGCAGGTTCATGTTAAGCCCTGCATGGTTTTTTTTCTCCAAAAGTCCCATGGAATGTAGGCCTACATTGAACACCTCAAATTGTCTGCTACATTAGGCTGAATGATAAAATGTTATGGGATGCATTTTCTCCATTGTTTTTGATGATAGGACACTCTGATAGGCCTACATTCTGATCAAATAGCCAAAGTAGCCCACTTGGCCACTGTTATAATTGTAACTGAAAGCGGGTACCACCTAAGTGTTCACAGTAAACGTGGCAGAAGTTGTACAACATTTTCATAACGTTCAAGTTTGTGCTCAGCAGACCTGAAATTTGATGAGTGTCAAAATTTTGTTTTGAGGGAACATAGGTCAGGCTTTTTTTCTCAGGGGAGATATCTGAGGAGTTTTGTAAGGTTGAGGGGAAGGTCAGGGTGTTTTGTCAGGGGAGATATCTGAGGAGTTTTGTAAGGTTGAGGGGAAGGTCAGGGTGTTTTGTCAGGGGAGATATCTGAGGAGTTTTGTAAGGTTGAGGGGAAGGTCAGGGTGTTTTGTCAGGGGAGATATCTGAGGAGTTTTGTAAGGTTGAGGGGAAGGTCAGGGTGTTTTGTCAGGGGAGATATCTGAGGAGTTTTGTAAGGTTGAGGGGAAGGTCAGGGTGTTTTGTCAGGGGAGATATTTGAGGAGATTTGTAAAGTTGAGGGGAAAGGGAAGTGGAAGAATGGAAAGGCTCATCCGCCTCTTTCAAGTATTGTTTCAAACCAGGAACCAGGAGTTCTGCACTACGGCTGGATCCCAAATGGCACCCTATTCCCAGTTAGTGCACTACCTCTGACCAGGGCTCATAGGGTGCCACTTGGGACACATTCTATTATTGTTCCTTCTTCCTCTTATGTAGACTTTAAACAACCAACTAAACATGAAGACCAGACAGGTCCTCTGGGAGGTTTATCTATATCTGTTCTACAGCCATATATCCAAAGTCACCATCTAGTCCTCTGTTAGGTAGTGGTAACATCACCTAGTCCTCTGTTAGGTAGTGTTAACATCACCTAGTCCTCTGTTAGGTAGTGTTAACATCACCTAGTCCTCTGTTAGGTAGTGGTAACATCACCTAGTCCTCTGTTAGGTAGTGGTAATATCACCTAGTCCTCTGTTAGGTAGTGGTAACACCACCTAGTCCTCTGTTAGGTAGTGGTAATATCACCTAGTCCTCTGTTAGGTAGTGGTAATATCACCTAGTCCTCTGTTAGGTAGTGGTAATATCACCTAGTCCTCTGTTAGGTAGTGGTAACATCACCTAGTCCTCTGTTAGGTAGTGGTAATATCACCTAGTCCTCTGTTAGGTAGTGGTAATATCACCTAGTCCTCTGTTAGGTAGTGGTAATATCACCTAGTCCTCTGTTAGGTAGTGTTAACATCACCTAGTCCTCTGTTAGGTAGTGGTAATATCACCTAGTCCTCTGTTAGGTAGTGGTAACATCACCTAGTCCTCTGTTAGGTAGTGGTAACATCACCTAGTCCTCTGTTAGGTAGTGGTAACATCACCTAGTCCTCTGTTAGGTAGTGGTAATATCACCTAGTCCTCTGTTAGGTAGTGGTAATATCACCTAGTCCTCTGTTAGGTAGTGGTAATATCACCTAGTCCTCTGTTAGGTAGTGGTAATATCACCTAGTCCTCTGTTAGGTAGTGGTAATATCACCTAGTCCTCTGTTAGGTAGTGGTAATATCACCTAGTCCTCTGTTAGGTAGTGGTAATATCACCTAGTCCTCTGTTAGGTAGTGGTAATATCACCTAGTCCTCTGTTAGGTAGTGGTAATATCACCTAGTCCTTCTGTTAGGTAAGTTGGTAATATCACCTAGTCCTCTGTTAGGTAGTGTTAATCATCACCTAGTCCTCTGTTAGGTAGTGGTAATATCACATAGTTCCTCTGTTAGGTAGTGGTAATATCACCTAGTCCTCTGTTAGGTAGTGGTAATATCACCTAGTCCTCTGTTAGGTAGTGGTAATATCACCTAGTCCTCTGTTAGGTAGTGGTAATATCACCTAGTCCTCTGTTAGGTAGTGGTAATATCACCTAGTCCTCTGTTAGGTAGTGGTAATATCACCTAGTCCTCTGTTAGGTAGTGGTAATATCACCTAGTCCTCTGTTAGGTAGTGGTAATATCACCTAGTCCTCTGTTAGGTAGTGGTAATATCACCTAGTCCTCTGTTAGGTAGTGGTAATATCACCTAGTCCTCTGTTAGGTAGTGGTAATATCACCTAGTCCCTCTGTTAGGTAGTGGTAACATCACCTAGTCCTCTGTAGGTAGTGGTAATATCACCTAGTCCTCTGTTAGGTAGTGGTAACATCACCTAGTCCTCTGTTAGGTAGTGGTAACATCACCTAGTCCTCTGTTAGGTAGTGGTAATATCACCTAGTCCTCTGTTAGGTAGTGGTAATATCACCTAGTCCTCTGTTAGGTAGTGGTAACATCACCTAGTCCTCTGTTAGGTAGTGGTAATATCACCTAGTCCTCTGTTAGGTAGTGGTAATATCACCTAGTCCTCTGTTAGGTAGTGGTAACATCACCTAGTCCTCTGTTAGGTAGTGGTAATATCACCTAGTCCTCTGTTAGGTAGTGGTAATATCACCTAGTCCTCTGTTAGGTAGTGGTAACATCACCTAGTCCTCTGTTAGGTAGTGGTAATATCACCTAGTCCTCTGTTAGGTAGTGGTAATATCACCTAGTCCTCTGTTAGGTAGTGTTAACATCACCTAGTCCTCTGTTAGGTAGTGTTAACATCACCTAGTCCTCTGTTAGGTAGTGTTAACATCACCTAGTCCTCTGTTAGGTAGTGGTAATATCACCTAGTCCTCTGTTAGGTAGTGGTAATATCACCTAGTCCTCTGTTAGGTAGTGGTAATATCACCTAGTCCTCTGTTAGGTAGTGGTAATATCACCTAGTCCTCTGTTAGGTAGTGTTAACATCACCTAGTCCTCTGTTAGGTAGTGTTAACATCACCTAGTCCTCTGTTAAGTAGTGTTAACATCACCTAGTCCTCTGTTAGGTAGTGGTAATATCACCTAGTCCTCTGTTAGGTAGTGTTAACATCACCTAGTCCTCTGTTAGGTAGTGGTAATATCACCTAGTCCTCTGTTAGGTAGTGGTAATATCACCTAGTCCTCTGTTAGGTAGTGGTAATATCACCTAGTCCTCTGTTAGGTAGTGGTAATATCACCTAGTCCTCTGTTAGGTAGTGGTAATATCACCTAGTCCTCTGTTAGTAGTGGTAACATCACCTAGTCCTCTGTTAGGTAGTGGTAATATCACCTAGTCCTCTGTTAGGTAGTGGTAATATCACCTAGTCCTCTGTTAGGTAGTGGTAATATCACCTAGTCCTCTGTTAGGTAGTGGTAATATCACCTAGTCCTCTGTTAGGTAGTGGTAATATCACCTAGTCCTCTGTTAGGTAGTGGTAATATCACCTAGTCCTCTGTTAGGTAGTGGTAACATCACCTAGTCCTCTGTTAGGTAGTGGTAATATCACCTAGTCCTCTGTTAGGTAGTGGTAATATCACCTAGTCCTCTGTTAGGTAGTGGTAATATCACCTAGTCCTCTGTTAGGTAGTGTTAACATCACCTAGTCCTCTGTTAGGTAGTGTTACATCACCTAGTCCTCTGTTAGGTAGTGGTAATATCAACCTAGTCCTCTGTTAGTAGTCCTCTGTTAGGTAGTGGTAACATCACCTAGTCCTCTGTTAGGTAGTGGTAACATCACCTAGTCCTCTGTTAGGTAGTGGTAACATCACCTAGTCCTCTGTTAGGTAGTGGTAATATCACCTAGTCCTCTGTTAGGTAGTGTTAACATCACTTAGTCCTCTGTTAGGTAGTGGTAATATCACCTAGTCCTCTGGTTAGGTAGTGGTAATATCACCTAGTCCTCTGTTAGGTAGTGGTAATATCACCTAGCCTCTGTTAGGTAGTGGTACTATCACCTAGTCCTCTGTTAGGTAGTGGTAATATCACCTAGTCCTCTGTTAGGTAGTGGTAATCATCACCTAGTCCTCTGTTAGGTAGTGGGTAATATCACCTAGTCTCTGTTAGGTAGTGGTAAATCACCTAGTCCTCTGTTAGGTAGTGGTAACATCACCTAGTCCTCTGTTAGGTAGTGGTAATATCACCTAGTCCTCTGTTAGGTAGTGGTAAATATCACCTAGTCCTCTGTTAGGTAGTGGTAATATCACCTAGTCCTCTGTTAGGTGTGGTAATATCACCTAAGTCCTCTGTTAGGTAGTGGTAATATCACCTAGTCCTCTGTTAGGTAGTGTAAATATCACCTAGTCCTCTGTTAGGTAGTGGTAACATCACCTAGTCCTCTGTTAGGTAGTGGTAAATCATCAACCTAAGTCCCTGCTGTTAGGTAGTGGTAAATATCACCTAGTCCTCTGTTAGGTAGTGGTAATATCACCTAGTTCCTCTGTTAGGTAGTGGTAATATCACCTAGTCCTCTGTTAGGTAGTGGTAATATCACCTAGTCCTCTGTTAGGTAGTGGTAATATCACCTAGTCCTCTGTTAGGTAGTGGTAATATCACCTAGTCCTCTGTTAGGTAGTGGTAATATCACCTAGTCCTCTGTTAGGTAGTGGTAATATCACCTAGTCCTCTGTTAGTAGTGGTAATATCACCTAGTCCTCTGTTAGGTAGTGGTAATATCACCTAGTCCTCTGTTAGGTAGTGTAATATCACCTAGTCCTCTGTTAGGTAGTGGTAATATCACCTAGTCCTCTGTTTAGGTAGTGGTAATATCACCTAGTCCTCTGTTAAGGTAGTGGTAATATCACCTAGTCCTCTGTTAGGTAGTGGTAATATCACCTAGTCCTCTGTTAGGTAGTGGTAATATCACCTAGTCCTCTGTTAGGTAGTGGTAATATCACCTAGTCCTCTGTTAGGTAGTGGTAATATCACCCAGTCCTCTGTTAGGTAGTGTAATATCACCCTAGTCCTCTGTTAGGTAGTGGTAATATCACCTAGTCCTCTGTTAGGTAGTGGTAAATCACCTAGTCCTCTGTTAGGTAGTGGTAATATCACCTAGTCCTGCTGTTAGGTAGTGGTAATATCACCTAGTCCTCTGTTAGGTAGTGGTAATATCACCTAGTCCTCTGTTAGGTAGTGGTAATATCACCTAGTCCTCTGTTTAGGTAGTGGTAATATCACCTAGTCCTCTGTTAGGTAGTGGTAATATCACCTAGTCCTCTGTTAGGTAGTGGTAATATCACCTAGTCCTCTGTTAGGTAGTGGTAATATCACCTAGTCCTCTGTTAGGTAGTGGTAATATCACCTAGTCCTCTGTTAGGTAGTGGTAACATCATCTAGTCCTCTGTTAGGTAGTGGTAATATCACCTAGTCCTCTGTTAGGTAGTGGTAATATCACCTAGTCCTCTGTTAGGTAGTGGTAATATCACCTAGTCCTCTGTTAGGTAGTGTTAACATCACCTAGTCCTCTGTTAGGTAGTGTTAACATCACCTAGTCCCTCTGTTAGGTAGTGTTAACATCACCTAGTCCTCTGTTAGGTAGTGGTAACATCACCTAGGTCCTCTGTTAGGTAGTGGTAATATCACCTAGTCCTCTGTTAGGTAGTGGTAATATCACCTAGTCCTCTGTTAGGTAGTGTTAACATCACCTAGTCCTCTGTTAGGTGTGGTAACATCACCTAGTCCTCTGTAGGTAGTGGTAATATCACCTAGTCCTCTGTTAGGTAGTGTTAACATCACCTAGTCCTCTGTTAGGTAGTGGTAACATCACCTAGTCCTCTGTTAGGTAGTGGTAACATCACCTAGTCCTCTGTTAGGCTGTAGTGGGTAATATCACCTAGTCCTCTGTTAGGGTAGTGTTACATCACCTAGTCCTCTGTTAGGTAGTGGTAATATCACCTAGTCCTCTGTTAGGTAGTGGTAATATCACCTAGTCCTCTGTTAGGTAGTGTTAACATCACCTAGTCCTCTGTTAGGTAGTGTTAACATCACCTAGTCCTCTGTTAGGTAGTGGTAATATCACCTAGTCCTCTGTTAGGTAGTGGTAATATCACCTAGTCCTCTGTTAGGTAGTGTTAACATCACCTAGTCCTCTGTTAGGTAGTGTTAACATCACCTAGTCCTCTGTTAGGTAGTGGTAACATCATCTAGTCCTCTGTTAGGTAGTGTTAACATCACCTAGTCCTCTGTTAGGTAGTGTTAACATCACCTAGTCCTCTGTTAGGTAGTGTTAACATCACCTAGTCCTCTGTTAGGTAGTGTTAACATCACCTAGTCCTCTGTTAGGTAGTGGTAACATCCCCTAGTCCTCTGTTAGGTAGTGTTAACATCACCTAGTCCTCTGTTAGGTAGTGGTAATATCACATAGTCCTCTGTTAGGTAGTGGTAATATCACCTAGTCCTCTGTTAGGTAGTGTTAACATCACCTAGTCCTCTGTTAGGTAGTGTTAACATCACCTAGTCCTCTGTTAGGTAGTGGTAACATCATCTAGTCCTCTGTTAGGTAGTGGTAACATCATCTAGTCCTCTGTTAGGTAGTGTTAACATCACCTAGTCCTCTGTTAGGTAGTGTTAACATCACCTAGTCCTCTGTTAGGTAGTGTTAACATCACCTAGTCCTCTGTTAGGTAGTGTTAACATCACCTAGTCCTCTGTTAGGTAGTGGTAACATCCCCTAGTCCTCTGTTAGGTAGTGTTAACATCACCTAGTCCTCTGTTAGGTAGTGGTAACATCACCTAGTCCTCTGTTAGGTAGTGGTAACATCACCTAGTCCTCTGTTAGGTAGTGGTAACATCATGGAGGAGGGAAAGAGGAGACATTAAAATGTGATGCGGTTGTTTCACTCCTTACTTTGGTACGCAAATGTGTTATGTTGTTTGAGGGTCAGAGATTGTGTGTGCATGCTTGCTTGAGTGTGTGTGTGTGTGTGTGTGTGTGTGTGTGTGTGTGTGTGTGTGTGTGTGTGTTAGAGAGAGTGTGTGTGTTAGAGAGAGAGTGTGTGTGTGTGTGTGTTGTGTGTGTGTTAGAGAGAGTGTGTGTGTGTATTAGAGAGAGAGTGTGTGTGTGTGTGTGTGTGTTAGAGAGAGTGTGTGTGTTAGAGAGAGTGTGGTGTGTTAGAGAGAGAGTGTGTGTGTGTGTGTGTGTGTGTGTTAGAGTGTGTGTGTGTGTGTATTAGAGAGAGAGTGTGTGTGTGTGTGTGTGTGTGTGTGTGTGTGTGTGTGTGGTACAGAGAGTGTGTGTGTTGGAGAGAGTGTGTGTGTGTGTGTTGTGTGGTGTGTGTGTGTGTGTGTGTGTGTGTGTGTGTGTGTGTGTGGTGTGTGTGTGGTATTGTATGACCTGTGTTCATGGATAAGACATGTAGAACCTGAAGGGCCAATGGAGTGTTTATTTATCTGGGGATATTTATACTGTACCAGGCCCTTTGAAGCTGTTTGCTACTTTCAGCTAAATCCCCCTCTGAGCACCACTCATCTGGAGGGAGGGAGGGGGAGGGAGGGAGGGAAGGAGGGGGAGGGAGCGCGGGACGGAGGGAGGGTGGGGATGGAGGGAAGGAAGGAGGGGGAGGGAGGGAGGGAGCGAGGGACAGAGAGAAGAAAGACTGAGGGACACAGCTAGGCAGGCAGGAGTAACGAAGGTGTCATCAGCCCTGCTGCCCTGCCCGGTTGTGTCCCAAATGGTACCCGGTCCCCTACATAGTACACTACAGTCCTAATGGCCCTGGTTAAAGTAGTGCACTATAAAGGGAATAGGGTGCCATTTGGTGTGCTGCCATGGACTGTGTTTACCTGTCATCAGCCACGGCCAGTATCTGGTTACTCTGGCAGACTGTCTCTGCAGAGGGACTGATGTCCTACAGAAGCTGTTTCAGGTCGTGTTTTGTAAACCTTCATACAGAAATCTAAACTGTGAAAGTGCATTAGATACCTGTGATACATTTGCTTTGAGAAACGATATGCTTGACGTCTCTTAGCCAATAACTGTAAAGGGAGCTGGTGATTGGATAGTGTGAGTGGAGTGAGGTTACGAGTCCAACTGTGTGACACGACCAAATATATTCTGTGTAAAGTTCTGACAACGATTGCAGCACCGTGGGGAGGTTCATCACCAGAAATGCCGTGTGATAAGCTCAGTTAGATGGCAGGTAGTGTAGTTAGCAGTAACCTAGTGTATGTTGTGTAAAAGCGTGGAACGTGATAGTCCACCGATCTCAGACTAGTGAGAGATGACAGTTCCCTCCTCTCCCTTAATGTTCACGATGTCCTTTTATCTCTGGACACGTGAAGCTCCGCTGCGTTATCACCCTCTTCTTGAGCGTCCCAAATGGGCACCCTATTCCCCATCCTCTTCTTGAGCTTCCCAAATGCACCCTATTCCCCTGCTCTCCTGAGTGTCCCAAATGGCACCCTATTCCCCAGTCTCAGATTCACATCATTAGCCACCTGAACGTCCTTATCACAAGTAAGTTTGCTGGCGCCATCTGTTTGTTGGTCATTTCTTTCTATAGGTGGCAGATGGCGATTCTATAAGTGTTTTACTTCCACATTTAGCATCTTAAGTGGTTGAGCTAATCACTAATTGTGAAGCTGGGGATTGTGTCTCTGACTGTCAAAACCAGTCATTGAGTTCTACATTCTTCAGCTATAGCAACCATAGAGACTTCACTCTCTGTCTGTCTGTAGACTAGAGGGGTGAATCTGTGACGGTGGGTGGAGGGTGGTGGTGTGGTGGTGGTGGTGGTGGTGGTTGTGATGGTGGTGGCTGTTTGGGGGCACCCCCAGGCCTAAACCACGGAGGGTTTTACTAACACTGGGTTGCCTTCTTCTTTCTGTTCTCTCCTCTCTGTTCTCCCCTCTCTCCTCTCTACTCTCCCCTCTCTACTCTCCCCTCTCTCCTCTCCCCTCTCTCTTCTCTGCTCTCTACTCTCTCCTCTCCCTTCTCTACTCTCCTTTCCCCTCTATCTTCTCTGCTCTCTACTCTCTCCTCTCCTCTCTCCTCTCTACTCTCCTCTCTACTCTCCTCTCCTCTCTCCTCTCTCCCCTCTCCTCTCTCCTCTCTCCCCTCTCCTCTCTCCTCTCTACTCTCCTCTCTACTCTCCTCTCCTCTCTCCTCTCTCCTCTCACCTCTCTCCTCTCTCCTCTCTCCTCTCTCCTCTCTCCTCTCTCCCCTCTCCTCTCTCCTCTCTCCTCTCTACCTCTCTCCTCTCTCCTCTCTCCTTCCTCTCTCCTCTCTCCCCTCTCCTCTCTCCTCTCTCTCCTCTCCTCTCTCCTCTCTACTCTCCTCTCTACTCTCCTCTCCCCTCTCTCCTCTCTCCTCTCTCCTCTCTCCTCTCTCCCCTCTCCTCTCTCCTCTCTCCCCTCTCTCCTCTCTCCTCTCTCCCCTCTCTCCTCTCTACTCTCCTCTCTACTCTCCTCTCCTCTCTCCTCTCGGCTCTCTCCTCTCTCCTCTCTCCTCTCTCCCCTCTCCTCTCTCCTCTCTCCCCTCTCTCCCCTCTCCTCTCTCCTCTCTCCTCTCCTCTCTCCTCTCTCCCCTCTCCTCTCTCCTCTCTCTCCTCTCCTCTCTCCTCTCTACTCTCCTCTCTACTCTCCTCTCCTCTCCTCTCTCCTCTCTCCTCTCTCCTCTCTCCTCTCCTCTCTCTCCCCTCTCCTCTCTCCTCTCCTCTCTCCTCTCTCCTCTCTCCTCTCTCCTCCTCCCCTCTCTATTCACCTCTCCTCTCCTCTCTCTCCTCTCCTCTCCTCTCCTCTCCTCTCCTCTCCTCTCCTCTCCTCTCCTCTCCTCTCCTCTTCCTCTCCTCTCTCCTCTCCTCTCCTCTCCTCTCCTCCCTCTCCTCTCCTCTCGCTCCTCCCTCTCCTCTCCTCTCCTCTCCTCTCCTCTCCACTCTACTCTACTCTACTCTCCTCTCCTCTCTCCTCTCTCCCTCTTCTCTCTCCTCTCTCCCCTCTACTCTTCTCTCCTCCTCTCCTCTCCTCTCCCCTCTCTCCTTCCTCTCTCCTCTCCTCTCCCCTCTCTCCTCTCTCTCTCCCTTGCTGCTCTCCCCTCTCTCCTCTCCTCTCCTCTCTCCTCTCTCCTCTCTCCTCTCTACTCTTCTCTCTCCTCTTCCTCTCCCTCTCCCCTCTCCTCTCTCCTCTCTCCTCTCCCCTCTCTCCTCTCCTCTCTCCTCTCTCCTCTCTACTCTTCTCTCTCCTCTCTACTCTTCTCTCTCCTCTCTCCTCTCCCCTCTCCTCTCCCCTCTCCCCTCTCCTCTCTCCTCTCTCCTTGCTGCTCTCTCCCTGCCAGAGGAAAGAAAATACCTGAATCTGGATATCAGTGCTTAGCGCTGACATTTTTGGCTAAGTATGCTGGATGTGAGTGTGTGTTTGATCTGGTGATACTCCCAGCCAACGAAAACACAGAGGGACTCAAAGGTTATTACATTTTAGTGTGTAAGGTATGTTTCCACATAAACCCCTGTTCCCTCATAGAAAGCTTTAGTTCTTTCCAAGCGGACTTTTCACAAGCCTTAAAGCAGCCAGGGGAATATTACAGTTTCAGTTCTGGTTGTTATTGGTGTTGTTACATGGTGTCTTTATAGACCGGCCGCTGTTAATTGAATAGATTGTTTAAATCAGTCATTTTGGTGGTGTTATGTGTAGGGGTGTAGAGTGTTTGAATGTAATGTCGGTGGAAAGTAAGTGAATGAGGCCAACACAGCTGCCCTTACTTACTTACTTACTCACTTCTGCATTTCATTTATTCAGATTAGAATGTCACGTATTTTCCTGATATATTTGGTTTACTGCATTTGATGATCTGTTTTCCACGTCTTTGTGTGACAGGTGAAAGGTGCTATATATATACATACAGTGCCTTGCGAAAGTATTCGGCCCCCTTGAACTTTGCGACCTTTTGCCACATTTCAGGCTTCAAACATAAAGATATAAAACTGTATTTTTTTGTGAAGAATCAACAACAAGTGGGACACAATCATGAAGTGGAACGACATTTATTGGATATTTCAAACTTTTTTAACAAATCAAAAACTGAAAAATTGGGCGTGCAAAATTATTCAGCCCCCTTAAGTTAATACTTTGTAGCGCCACCTTTTGCTGCGATTACAGCTGTAAGTCGCTTGGGGTATGTCTCTATCAGTTTTGCACATCGAGAGACTGACATTTTTTCCCATTCCTCCTTGCAAAACAGCTCGAGCTCAGTGAGGTTGGATGGAGAGCATTTGTGAACAGCAGTTTTCAGTTTTATATCTTTATGTTTGAAGCCTGAAATGTGGCAAAAGGTCGCAAAGTTCAAGGGGGGCGAATACTTTCGCAAGGCACTGTATATATAAAACTGTATAGTCGAATTCAGAGTCAAATATTAGGCCTCTTCTTTTTTTTAATCCAGCAGCATAGTCTTTGTTCCACTGTGAAATCAACCTGAAGGAACTGAAGTGTTTCTGTGTATAAGGTCACCCCTCTCTGTGTATAAAGGTCACCCCTCTCTGTGTATAAAGGTCACCCCTCTCTGTGTATAAAGGTCACCCCTCTCTGTGTATAAAGGTCACCCCTCTCTGTGTATAAAGGTCACCCCTCTCTGTGTATAAAGGTCACCCCTCTCTGTGTATAAAGGTCACCACTCTCTGTGTATAAAGGTCACCCCTCTCTGTGTATAAAGGTCACCCCTCTCTGTGTATAAAGGTCACCCCTCTCTGTGTATAAAGGTCACCCCTCTCTGTGTATAAAGGTCACCCCTCTCTGTGTATAAAGGTCACCCCTCTCTGTGTATAAAGGTCACCACTCTCTGTGTATAAAGGTCACCCCTCTCTGTGTATAAGGTCACCCCTCTCTGTGTATAAAGGTCACCCCTCTCTGTATATAAAGGTCACCCCTCTCTGTGTATAAAGGTCACCCCTCTCTGTTTATAAGGTCACCCCTCTCTGTGTATAAAGGTCACCCCTCTCTGTGTATAAAGGTCACCCCTCTCTGTGTATAAAGGTCACCCCTCTCTGTGTATAAAGGTCACCCCTCTCTGTGTATAAAGGTCACCCCTCTCTGTGTATAAAGGTCACCCTTCTCTGTGTATAAAGGTCACCCCTCTCTGTGTATAAAGGTCACCCTTCTCTGTGTATAAAGGTCACCCCTCTCTGTGTATAAAGGTCACCCCTCGACATATAAACATGACATACTCCTATATTACTCTGACCTGCTGATGTCATGAGCATCTCTCCTAGCTAGATTAGATTACACCCAGTCCTTTGTTATCCTCTTATGAAGCTATCTTAGATTACACCCAGTCCTTTGTTATCCTCTTATGAAGCTATCTTAGATTACACCCAGTCCTTTGTTATCCTCTTATGAAGCGAGATTAGATTACACCCAGTCCTTTGTTATCCTCTTATGAAGCTATCTTAGATTACACCCAGTCCTTTGTTATCCTCTTATGAAGCTAGATTAGATTACACCCAGTCCTTTGTTATCCTCTTATGAAGCTATCTTAGATTACACCCAGTCCTTTGTTATCATGTTATGAAGCTATCTTAGATTACAACCCAGTCCTTTGTTATCCTCTTATGAAGCTATCTTAGATTACACCCAGTCCTTTGTTATCCTCTTATGAAGCTATCTTAGATTACACCCAGTCCTTTGTTATCCTCTTATGAAGCTATCTTAGATTACACCCAGTCCTTTGTTATCCTCTTATGAAGCTATCTTAGATTACACCCAGTCCTTTGTTATCCTCTTATGAAGCTATCTTAGATTACACCCAGTCCTTTGTTATCATCTTATGATGAAAAGCTGCTTTGGGAGGGAGGGAGGGGCATCCCAAATGGAACCCTATTCTATGCCCTTTATAGGTCAAAAGTAGGGCACTATAAAGGGAATAGGGTGCCATTTGGGATGCAGCAAGGAGGGAGTCCCTCCCCTGAATGCTTTAGAAACTTCATCCTCTCTCCACATTCCAGACACTGACGTCCCGCTAGGTCTGCTGTGAGCTAGAGAGAGGAGACACAGCCTCAACTAGGTCTGCTGTGAGCTAGAGAGGGGAGACACAGCCTCAGCTAGGTCTGCTGTGAGCTAGAGAGGGGAGACACAGCCTCAGCTAGGTCTGCTGGGAGCTAGAGAGGGGAGACACAGCCTCAGCTAGGTCTGTTGTGAGCTAGAGAGGGGAGACACAGCCTCAGCTAGGTCTACTGTGAGCTAGGGAGAGGAGACACGGCCTCAGCTAGGTCTGCTGTGAGCTAGGGAGAGGAGACACAGTCTGTCTGTCTGTCTGTCTGTCTGTCTGTCTGTCTGTCTGTCTGTCTGTCTGTCTGTCTGTCTGTCTGTCTGTCGTGCTGTCTGTCTGTCGTGCTGTCTGTCTGTCTGCCTGCCTGCCTGTCTGTCGTGCTGTCTGCCTGCCTGCCTGTCGTGCTGTCGTGCTGTCTGCCTGTCTGAGCACAAAACAAACACTAGGGCCAGGAAGAAAATAAGTGGAGGACACAGACAGATAGAGGGAGGGAGGGTGGGAGGGAGGGAGGCAGAGAGGGAGAGAGGGAGGGAGGGAGAGGGAAAGAGAGAGAGAGAGAGGGAGAGGGAGAGGGAGAGAGGGAGAGAGGGAGAGAGAGAGAGAGAGAGAGAGAGAGAGAGATCTGATGGGCTGGTTGTTTACACATGATTTGGATGCTGCTGAACCTCTTTTGAAGACAGCAGGCTGCATGGGAGTCCCACTGGGGCTGAAACACTACACCGCTCACTACACCTTAAAGGGACGATCTGGGATTGGTACATACATTTAGGGATTTGTGTGGCAGGTTGTGGCTTTGTTGTTGTTTGAACCTCAGATTGCCCTTTTATTAACTGTAGAGAAAGCATCCCTACTCAGGCTGTGCTGTTGATGCACAGTGTATAATATGATGGGTCCCTTGAGAGACTATGGGGAGGTATTGCAATGACTTTTAATGGAGGGGTCCTTCAAAGCTACAATGTCTTAAGGGTTAGAGAACACATTGATTTGACTGCAGAGGAAACCTTGAAACCTAACTGTGGAAAATAGAAAACAGAAACGTGCCTTTAATATGCTAACGTAGTTCTTTAGTAAAATACCCACATTTCCCCCCCTCTTTAATATGCTAATGCTGCTAATGTAGTTCTTTAGTAAAATACCCACATTTCCCCCCCTCTTTAATATGCTAATGCTGCTAATGTAGTTCTTTAGTAAAATACCCACATTTCCCCCCCTCTTTAATATGCTAATGCTGCTATGTAGTTCTTTAGTAAAATACCCACATTTCCCCCTCTCTTTAATATGCTAATGCTGCTAATGTAGTTCTTTAGTAAAATACCCACATTTCCCCCCCTCTTTAATATGCTAATGCTGCTAATGTAGTTCTTTAGTAAAATACCCACATTTCCCCCCTCTTTAATATGCTAATGCTGCTAATGTAGTTATTTAGTAACATACCCACATTTCCCCCCCTCTTTAATATGCTAATAGCTGCTAATGTAGTTCTTTAGTAAAATACCCACATTTCCCCCCTCTTTAATATGCTAATGTAGTTCTTTAGTAAAATACCCACATTTCCCCCCTCTTTAATATGCTAATGCTGCTAATGTAGTTCTTTAGTAAAATACCCACATTTCCCCCTCTCTTTAATATGCTAATGCTGCTAATGTAGTTCTTTAGTAAAATACCCACATTCCCCTCCCCCCCTCTTTAATATGCTAATGCTGCTAATGTAGTTCTTTAGTAAAATACCCACATTTCCCCCCTCTTTAATATGCTAATGTAGTTCTTTAGTAAAATACCCACATTCCCCCCCCTCTTTAATATGCTAATGCTGCTAATGTAGTTCTTTAGTAAAATACCCACATTTCCCCCCTCTTTAATATGCTAATGCTGCTAATGTAGTTCTTTAGTAAAATACCCACATTTCCTCCCCCTTCTTTAATATGCTAATGCTGCTAATGTAGTTCTTTAGTAAAATACCCACATTTCCCCCCCTCTTTAATATGCTAATGCTGCTAATGTAGTTCTTTAGTAAAATACCCACATTTCCCCCCCCTCTTTAATATGCTAATGCTGCTAATGTAGTTCTTTAGTAAAATACCCACATTTCCTCCTCTTTAATATGCTAATGCTGCTAATGTAGTTCTTTAGTAAAAATACCCACATTTCCCCCCCCTCTTTAATATGCTAATGCTGCTAAAGTAGTTCTTTAGTAAAATACCCACATTTCCCCCCCTCTTTAATATGCTAATGCTGCTAATTAGTTCTTAGTAAAATACCCACATTTCCCCCCCTCTTTAATATGCTAATGCTGCTAATGTAGTTCTTAGTAAAATACCCACATTTCCTCCCCCCTCTTTAATATGCTAAATGCTGCTAATGTAGTTCTTTAGTAAAATACCCACATTTCCTCCCTCTTATATGCTAATGCTGCTAATGTAGTTCTTTAGTAAAATACCCACATTTCCCCCCCTCTTTAATATGCTAATGCTGCCTAAAGTAGTTCTTTAGTAAAATACCCACATTTCCCCCCTCTTTAATATGCTAATGCTGCTAATGTAGTTCTTTAGTAAAATACCCACATTTCCCCCCTCTTTAATATGCTAATGCTGCTAATGTAGTTCTTTAGTAAAATACCCACATTTCCCCCCCTCTTTAATATGCTAATGCTGCTAATGTAGTTCTTTAGTAAAATACCCCACATTTCCTCCCTCTTTAATATGCTAATGCTGCTAATGTAGTTCTTTAGTAAAATACCCACATTTCCCCCCCTCTTTAATATGCTAATGCTGCTAACAGTAGTTCTTTAGTAAAATACCCACATTTCCCCCCTCTTTAATATGCTATGCTGCTAATGTAGTTCTTTAGTAAAATACCCACATTTCCCCCCTCTTTAATATGCTAATGGCTGCTAAAGTAGTTCTTTAGTAAAATACCCACATTTCCCCCCCCTCTTTAATATGCTAATGCTGCTGAAATGTATTTCTTTAGTAAAATACCCACATTTCCCCCCTCTTTAATATGCTAATGCTGCTAATGTAGTTCTTTAGTAAAATACCCACATTTCCCCCCCCTCTTTAATATGCTAATGCTGCTAATGTAGTTCTTTAGTAAAATACCCACATTTCCTCCCTCTTTAATATGCTAATGCTGCTAAGGTAGTTCTTTAGTAAAATACCCACATTTCCCCCCCTCTTTAATATGCTAATGCTGCTAAAGTAGTTCTTTAGTAAAATACCCACCATTTCCCCCTCTCTTTAATATGCTAATGCTGCTAATGTAGTTCTTTAGTAAAATACCCACATTTCCCCCCCTCTTTAATATGCTAATGCTGCTAATGTAGTTCTTAGTAAATACCCACATTTCCCCCCTCTGTTGGGTTTCAAACAACAAGACTAATCCCACATCCCGTTCAGTCCAAGTTCAATGTCTCTTTCTGTTTTTCTCTCTCTTGTTCTCTCCTTCTCTCGTTCCATCGTTCTCTCTTTCTCTCTTTCCTCTCTTTCTCTCTGCTCTAAAAGGTCGAGCCTCCCCCTCTTTTGGACCCAAGCCTGCACATGTGTAGGTATAGCTATGATTCAGCTCATAAACCACGGTGGTCACACATCTGAAAGTGGTTAGCTGTTGAAACACACTGGCAGCTTCAAAGCATAGTGTGGAGGATCTGGGCGTGAGCAGAGCTGGGGTGGGGTCTGCTCTCAGACACAAGTCCCCCTGCCTACCTGACTGGCTGGTCCACCTCCCTCCCCTCGTCCCCCCTTTCTCTCTCCCTCCCCCTCTCCTCTCTCTCCCTGTCCT
>NW_022261979.1:5027171-5054545 GCF_002021735.2 Oncorhynchus kisutch | reverse complement strand
GCTTTTTCTTGTGTTTTCTAGGTGGTTGTTTTCTAGGTGGTTGTTTTCTAGGTGGTTGTTTTCTGTGGAGTTGTTTTCTTGGTGGGTTGTTTTCTGGGTGGTTGTTTTCTGTGGAGTTGTTTTCTAGGTGGTTGTTTTATGTGGAGTTGCTTTCTAAGTGGTTGTTTTCTAGGTGGTTGTTTTCTAGGTGGTTGTTTTCTGTGGAGTTGTTTTCTTGGTGGTTGTTTTCTGGGTGGTTGTTTCTGTGAGTTGTTTCTGGTGGTTGTTTTCTGTGGAGTTGTTTTCTGGGTGGTTGTTTTCTGGGTGGTTGTTTTCTGGGTGGTTGTTTTCTAGGTGGTTGTTTTCTTGGTAGTGTTTTCTAGGTGGTTGTTTTCTGTGGAGTGTTTTCTGTGGAGTTGTTTCTGGGTGGTTGTTTTCTGGGTGGTTGTTTTCTGGGTGGTTGTTTTCTAGGTGTGGTTGTTTTCTTGGTAGTTGTTTCTAGGTGGTTGTTTTCTGTGGAGTTGTTTTCTGTGGAGTTGTTTTCTGGGTGGTTGTTTTCTGGGTGGTTGTTTTTCTGGGTGGTTGTTTTCTGTGGAGTTGTTTCCTGGGTGGTTGCTTCTAAGTGGTTGTTTTCTGGGTGGTTGTTTTCTAGGTGGTTGTTTTCTAGGTGGTTGTTTTCTGTGGAGTTGTTTTCTAGGTGGTTGTTTCTGTGGAGTTGTTTTCTAGTTGGCACGTCTTTAAGTCAGTTGTTTAAGTAGAGGTGTGAAAAACAGACAGATCTAATTGACACTATATGTATAGAAGCGTTGCGTCAGAATCTAATGGTTTTCACATCGTTACGTCGACAACATATACAGCTACATGTCTTTGTGTGTTTGGCTGTTAGCTATACTTGACAGAAAGAGAGGTCGAGGAAAGAGACCGAAAAGTGCTGAAAGAGACCACTGTTCCCATTTCCTCTGAAGGCTTCCCCCCTCCACCCTCTTTCCCCCTCCATCCCCTCAACTCATTTCTTCTCCACGCCCGTCCACTTCAAAAGCTGACCTGAGCCTGTGTGCCCTGTTACATGTTTACCCAAAGGCTGGTTTAAAAGAAACAGCAGGTCTCATTGAGGTAGCTAGCTGGCCCATGTTACTGTGGCTCATTCACAGACAGGGAGAGGGAAAATACTCATATCTGGCTGCCCATGGTTGTATCCCAAATGGCACCCTATTCTCTAGATAGAACAGGGAGCAACAGCACCCTATTCTCTAGATAGAACAGGGAGCAACAGCACCCTATTCTCTAGATAGTACCGGGAGGAACAGCACCCTATTCTCTAGAGAGAACCGGGAGCAACAGCACCCTATTCTCTAGATAAAACAGGGAGAACTGGCACCCTATTCTCTAGATAGAACAGGGAGAACTAGCACCCTATTCTCTAGATAGAACTGGGAGGAACAGCACCCTATTCTCTAGATAGAACAGGGAGAACTATCACCCTATTCTCTAGATAGAACAAGGAGAACTAGCACCCTATTCTCTAGATAGAACAGGGAGAACTAGCACCCTATTCTCTAGATAGAACAGGGAGAACTAGCACCCTATTCTCTAGATAGAACAGGGAGAACTAGCACCCTATTCTCTAGATAGAACCGGAGGAACAGCACCCTATTCTCTAGATAGAACAGGGAGAACTATCACCCTATTCTCTAGATAGAACAAGGAGAACTAGCACCCTATTCTCTAGATAGAACAGGGAGAACTAGCACCCTATTCTCTAGATAGAACAGGGAGAACTAGCACCCTATTCTCTAGATAGAACAGGGAGAACTAGCACCCTATTCTCTAGATAGAACAGGGAGAACTAGCACCCTATTCTCTAGATAGAACAGGGAGAAACTAGCACCCTATTCTCTAGATAGAACCGGAGGAGGAACAGCACCCTATTCTCTAGATAGAACAGGGAGAACTATCACCCTATCTCTAGATAGAACAAGGAGAACTAGCACCCTAATCTCTAGAGAGAAACAGGGAGAACTAGCACCCTATTCTCTAGATAGAACAGGGAGAACTAGCAATATGTCTTCAGAAACATGTCACATGTCTCAGGCAGCAACACACGTCAGGAGACACACGCACATACACACGCGCGCACGCGCGCACACACACATGCACACACTCCTCAGTGCTAGAGCAGCCAGTCCTTCATGTTAATGTGAGCCTGACCGATCTCCTGAAGAATGTCAGTGTATCATAACATCTGACCTTTAACCCCCTAGCGCTGCCACTCTGAGCAGCTCTCACAACTCAACTGGCCCACTAGCTGGCAGCGGAGCTGTTTGTGTTATAGGTGTGTGTGTGTTATGTGTGTGTTATGTGTGTGTTATGTGTGTTATGTGTGTGTGTGTAATTTGTTGTGTGTGTGTGTGTTATGTGTGTGTGTGTTATGTGTGTGTTATGTGTGTGTTATGTGTGTGTTATAGGTGTGTGTGTGTGTGTTATGTGTGTTATGTGTGTGTGTTATGTGTGTTATGTGGTGTGTGTTATGTGTGTGTTATGTGTGTGTGTGTGTGTTATGTGTGTGTGTGTAATTTGTGTGTGTGTGTGTGTGTGTTATTCGTGTGTGTGTTATACTCTTAGTGTATTACCTCACCACTCATGAGGGTGTTGTTACACATGACCAAGGTCTTTTCTCTTATTCTCTGGAAAGAAAAGCAGCTTCAACAACCCCTCCTCTCTTTATCACGCTGTGGAGTGTTACTCCAAGTGCTTCTAAGTGGGCTCTCTCCTCTTTCTCCTTAACCTCCACCCTCCCTCATTCTCTGCTGCTACTGTCCTCCTCTAACAGAACCACTATCAAAATGTACGACTATTTCTTAGATAATAAACCCTCTGTCAATATGTAGGACTATATCTTAGATAATAAACCCTCTGTCAATAAGTAGGACTATATCTTAGATAATAACCCTCTGTCAATAAGTAGGACTATATCTTAGATAATAAACCCTCTGTCAATAAGTAGGACTATATCTTAGATAATAAACCCTCTGTCAATAAGTAGGACTATATCTTAGATAATAAACCCTCTGTCAATAAGTAGGACTATATCTTAGATAATAAACCCTCTGTCAATAAGTAGGACTATATCTTAGATAATAAACCCTCTGTCAATAAGTAGGACTATATCTTAGATAATAAACCCTCTGTCAATAAGTAGGACTATATCTTAGATAATAAACCCTCTATCAATAAGTAGGACTATATCTTAGATAATAAACCCTCTGTCAATAAGTAGGACTATATCTTAGATAATAAACCCTCTGTCAATAAGTAGGACTATATCTTAGATAATAAACCCTCTATCAATAAGTAGGACTATATCTTAGATAATAAACCCTCTATCAATAAGTAGGACTATATCTTAGATAATAAACCCTCTGTCAATAAGTAGGACTATATCTTAGATAATAAACCCTCTGTCAATAAGTAGGACTATATCTTAGATAATAAACCCTCTGTCAATAAGTAGGACTATATCTTAGATAATAAACCCTCTGTCAATAAGTAGGACTATATCTTAGATAATAAACCCTCTGTCAATAAGTAGGACTATATCTTAGATAATAAACCCTCTGTCAATAAGTAGGACTATATCTTAGATAATAAACCCTCTGTCAATAAGTAGGACTATATCTTAGATAATAAACCCTCTGTCAATAAGTAGGACTATATCTTAGATAATAAACCCTCTGTCAATAAGTAGGACTATATCTTAGATAATAAACCCTCTGTCAATAAGTAGGACTATATCTTAGATAATAAACCCTCTGTCAATAAGTAGGACTATATCTTAGATAATAAACCCTCTGTCAATAAGTAGGACTATATCTTAGATAATAAACCCTCTGTCAATAAGTAGGACTATATCTTAGATAATAAACCCTCTGTCAATAAGTAGGACTATATCTTAGATAATAAACCCTCTGTCAATAAGTAGGACTATATCTTAGATAATAAACCCTCTGTCAATAAGTAGGACTCTACATGTAATTGCCAAAATAATGGAACCACTTGTATATTGAAAGCAGGTGCACACAGATGTGGTTCCTGAGTTTATTAAGCAATTAACATCCCATGATTAGGGTCATGTATAAGAATGCTGGGAAGGCCATTATTTTGGCTACCATGGCTATGCCCCCATAGGATGACAATGCCCCCATCCACAGGGCACGTCTCAGCCACCAACGAAATTAAACACTTATGGGAGATTCTGGAGCGGAGCCAGAGACAGCGTTTTCCACCACCATCAACAAAACACCAAATTATGGAATTTCTCATGGAAGAATGGTGTCACATCCCTCCATTAGAGTTCCAGACACTTGTAGAATCTATGCCAAGGTGCATTGAAGCTGTTCTGGCTTGTGGTACCCGACGTCATATTAAGACACTTTATGTTGGGGGTTTCCTTTATTTTGGCCGTTACCTGTAGCTTAGATGAGAACCCTACATTCTATTCAGTCATGGATAATGCATTGGGTGGCAGTGAGACTGGGGCTACTTCCCTATATAGTGCACTTCTTTTGACCAGAACCCTATAGGTTCTGTGTGTGTGTGTGTGTGTGTGTGTGTGTGTGTGTGTGTGTGTGTGTGTGTGTGTGTGTGTGTGTGTGTGTGTGTGTGTGTGTGTGTGTGTGTGTGTGTGTGTGTGTGTGTGTGCGTGTGTATGTGTGTGTGTGTGTGTGTGTGTGTGTGTCTGCATGAAGGAAGAGGGTGAGGGGGAAGAGGGGGGGCGAGGGGGAGGAGGACGATGGGGGAGGGGGAGGAGAGGGAGGGGGAAGAGGGGGAGGAGGAAGAGAAGAGGGGGAGGAGGAGGAGAAGAGGGGGAGGAGGGACGATGGGGGGGAGGGGGAAGAGGGGGAGGAGGAAGAGAAGAGGGGGAGGAGGACGATGGGGGAGGGGGAAGAGGGAGAGGAGGACGATGGGGGAGGGGGGGAAGAGGGGGAAGACGTGGGGCGAGGGGCAAGAGGGGGAGGAGGACAATGGGGGAGGGGGAAGAGGGGGGGGGAGAGGGGGAAGAGGAAGAGGGCTGCCCTCTGCACTGTAGCCTTTTGATCTCTGCTTGTGCTATGGATGAATTACGTTCCAGAACTTCACACTGGGGAACAGTGTTTCAGACACACACAGACAGTCTGTCAGGTCACTGAAGTGCACACATGGCCATGCTCAGTCTGTCTGTCTGCCCCTCTCTCTCTGTGTGTGTGTGTGTGAGTGTGTGTGTGTGCGTGTGTGTGTGTGTGTGTGTGTGTGTGTGTGCGTGTGCGTGCGAGAGAGAATTTAAGCTTTTTAGTTTCTGTGGAATGTTACTTTTTAAAAATCTTCTATTTCTGACTGACTCAAGCGCAGACTTTATTTCAGAATGGTTTAATGACTTGTAGCGTTTCCATTTGTCTTTCATTCTGAGCTGTGGAATTGTTTTCCGTTTTCATTCCAAGATCTTCTATTGCTGCAATTAACGGTTTCCATGCATTTTTATGGGGAGCTTCCCCCCCCCCCCCACCACCTATTATGTCCAGTGTTTATATCCTCGCCCCAGCTAACCAACATGGGTTCTGGGAAAGTTCACAGAACATTCGTTAGGTCGCGGTAAATGTTCTCATAACACTAAAACGGTCCAGCCATGCTGGTGATTATAGAATGCCTGAGAACAAAGGGAGTACGAAGGCCACGCAGCCGTGCTGGTGATTATAGAATGCCTGAGAACAAAGGGAGTACGAAGGCCACGCAGCCGTGCTGGTGATTATAGAATGCCTGAGAACAAAGGGAGTACGAAGGCCACGCAGCCGTGCTGGTGATTATAGAATGCCTGAGAACAAAGGGAGTACGAAGGCCACGCAGCCGTGCTGGTGATTATAGAATGCCTGAGAACAAAGGGAGTACGAAGGCCACGCAGCCGAAACGCGTCACAGTATTTACATGTTGTTGACATTCAACATGACATACAAACAAAGGCATTTTAATTCATTATATGAAGAGTGTCTCGGTCCTCCTTTCTTTTTGATGAGCAATTTATCCCTTTTACCAAAGAGCCCCTTCTGTCTACCAAAACCTACCATTATATACCCTAGCCCCTTCTGTCTACCAAAACCTACCATTATATACCTTAGTACCTTCTGTCTACCAAAACCTACCATTATATACCTTAGTACCTTCTGTCTACCAAAACCTACCATTATATACCTTAGTACCTTCTATCTACCAAAACCTACCATTATATACCTTAGTACCTTCTGTCTACCAAAACCTACCATTATATACCTTAGTACCTTCTGTCTACCAAAACCTACCATTATATACCTTAGTACCTTCTGTCTACCAAAACCTACCATTATATACCTTAGTACCTTCTGTCTACCAAAACCTACCATTATATACCTTAGTACCTTCTGTCTACCAAAACCTACCATTATATACCTTAGTACCTTCTGTCTACCAAAACCTACCATTATATACCTTAGTACCTTCTGTCTACCAAAACCTACCATTATATACCTTAGCCCCTTCTATCTACCAAAACCGCCCATTATATACCTTAGTACCTTCTGTCTACCAAAACCTACCATTATATACCTTAGCCCCTTCTATCTACCAAAACCTACCATTATATACCCTAGCCCCTTCTGTCTACCAAAACCTACCATTATATACCGTAGCACCTTCTATCTACCAAAACCTACCAATATATACCTTAGTACCTTCTGTCTACCAAAACCTACCAATATATACCTTAGTACCTTCTGTCTACCAAAACCTACCATTATATACCTTAGCACCTTCTATCTACAAGCAGAATGGAGCCTCTTCCACTTCCTGTGCCCAGAAGGGTGTATCTTTAGGAATCCCCAAAATGGAAGGTGGGTGTTGACCTTACAATGACCCCCTGTCCAGTTCCAGGACTGTGAGGAACTTCACAGCTTGGAATTAAACCTGTTTTTTTCACCAGTGTCAAGAATGCTTTGTCCCGAGTATCTGGACATCCTGGGAATTTCTGGAAAGTTACCAGAATTATTCAACTCTAATTGTGGGTCTGTCTGTCAGGTTTGCTCAGCTCAACGTACCACACATTTAGTGTTTGGATTTGGTCTCTGAATGACTTCCCTGGGTAGTGTTCTCTGAATGACTTCCCTGGGTAGTGTTCTCTGAATGACTGCCCCGGGTAGTGTTCTCTGAATGACTGCCCCGGGTAGTGATCCCTGGGTTGTGTTCTCTGATTGACAGCCCCAGGTAGTGTTCTCTGAATGACTGCCCCGGGTAGTGGTCCCTGGGTTGTGTTCTCTGAATTACTTCCCTGGGTAGTGGTCCCTGGGTTGTGTTCTCTGAATGACTGCCCCCGGGTAGTGTTCTCTGAATGACTGCCTGGGGTAGTGGTCCCTGGGTTGTGTTCTCTGAATGACTGCCCCGGGTAGTGGTCCCTGGGTTGTGTTCTCTGAATGACAGCCCCGGGTAGTGTTCTCTGAATGACTGCCCCGGGTAGTGGTCCCTGGGTTGTGTTCTCTGAATGACTGCCCCGGGTAGTGTTCTCTGAATGACTGCCCCAGGTAGTGGTCTCTGAATGACTGGCCTGGGGTAGTGGTCCCTGGGTTGTGTTCTCTGAATGACTGCCCCGGGTAGTGGTCCCTGGGTTGTGTACTCTGAATGACAGCCCCGGGTAGTGTTCTCTGAATGACTGCCCGGGTAGTGGTCCCTGGGTAGTGTTCTCTGAATGACTGCCCTGGGTAGTGTTCTCTGAATGACTGTCCCGGGTAGTGGTCCCTGGGTTGTGTTCTCTGAATGACTGCTCTGGGTAGTGTTCTCTGAATGACTTCCCCAGGTAGTGGTCTCTGAATGACTGCCCCGGGTAGTGTTCTCTGAATGACTGCCCTGGGTAGTGGTCCCTCAGGGCTAAACCTTATAATTACAGTACACAACTTTCTATTAGCCTGCTGTGTCTCCCAGATGAAGGTGCTGTTAGGGGTCATGCTACATCACTGGTGATTAGTCACAGGGAGAACTGCTCCCCCTTCATTGGCAGTCATGTGGATCTGGACTACTCTCTCTCTGTGACTCAGAAGTGAGTCAGTTATCCCATAGAGAACTGTAGTAGGGAATTTGTAGTAGTAGGGAATAACTTTAGCAATAGTAATGGGTTATGGTGCAGGACCAGTCAGAGCCTTGACCCTGTCCCTGTCCCTGTCCCTGTCCCTGTCCCTGTCCCTGTCCCTGTCCCTGTCCCTGTCCCTGTCCCTGTCCCTGCCCCTGCCCCTGTCCCTGCCCCTGCCCCTGTCCCTGCCCCTGTCCCTGTCCCTGTCCCTGTCCCTGTCCCTGCCCCTGCCCCTGCCCCTGCCCCTGTCCCTGCCCCTGCCCCTGCCCCTGCCCCTGCCCCTGCCCCTGCCCCTGCCCCTGCCCCTGTCCCTGCCCCTGCCCCTGCCCCTGCCCCTGCCCCTGCCCCTGCCCCTGCCCCTGTCCCTGCCCCTGCCCCTGCCCCTGCCCCTGCTCCTGCTCCTGCCCCTGCCCCTGTCCCTGTCCCTGCCCCTGTCCCTGCCCCTGCCCCTGTCCCTGCCCCTGCCCCTGTCCCTTCCCCTGCCCCTGCCCCTGCCCTGCCCCTGCCCCTGCCCCTGTCCCTGCCCCTGCCCCTGCCCCTGCCCCTGCTCCTGTTCCTGTTCCTGTCCCTGCCCCTGCTCCTGTTCCTGTCCCTACCCCCGGGGGCAGTGATGAAGACTGTACATGGAAGGGAGGGGTGGTGGTGGGGGGGGGCAGTGATGAAGACTGTACATGGAAGGGAGGGTGGTGTGGGGGGGGGCAGTGATGAAGACTGTATATGGAAGGGGGGGGGTGGTGGGGCAGTGATGAAGACTGTATATGGAAGGGAGGGGTGGTGGTGGGGGGGGCAGTGATGAAGACTGCACATGGAAGGGAGGGGTGGTGGTGGGGGGGGCAGTGATGAAGACTGTATATGGAAGGGAGGGGTGGTGGTGGGGGGGGCAGTGATGAAGACTGTACATGGAAGGGAGGGGTGGTGGTGGGGGGGGACAGTGATGAAGACTGTACATGGAAGGGAGGGGTGGTGGTGGGGGGGGGCAGTGTAGCGGCTGCAGCTCTGCTCTCCAACCACAGAACAGGATCAGCCCCTATAACTCTGCTTTGGTTTACCCTCCTTCTCAAAGGCACGACGGAGAGCTGTTGCCCTAAACCCTGGGGGAAGGTAAAGCAGTTGAGAGGTGGTGATAGTAGCTCTCACACTCACAGGTGAGGACAGAGACGAACCGACATCTCAACACCGGACAGGAGGTTGAGGAAACCGACACTAAACACATTTCAAAACACACCGCCTTGACAAGAGAGAGAGAATGTGGTGAAAGAGTTTTCACCTCCACAGTAGCTCATCCTTGTTTACAGCATGAAGGAACAAAGAGGAAAGGTGTTGTGTATAGTATAGTATAGTACTATAATATATTTATATAGTATAGTTATATATTATAGTATAGTTATATAGTATAATATAGTTATATAGAATAGTGTAGTTATATAGTATAATTATATAGTAAAGTTATATACTATAGTATAGTTATATAGTATAGTATGGTTATATAGTATAATGTAGTTATAAGGTATAATTATATATTATAGTTATATAGTATAGTTACATACTATAGTATAGTATTGTTATATACTATAGTATAGTTATATAGTATAGTTATATAGTATAGTTCTAGGCAGAGTTGCAAAGAAAAGGCCATATCTCAGACTGGCCAATAAAAATAAAAGATTAAGATGGACAAAAGAACACAGTGGACACAGGAACTCTGCCTAGAAGGCCAGCATCCCAGAGTCGCCTCTTCACTGTTGACGTTGAGACTGGACACAGGAACTCTGCCTAGAAGGCCAGCATCCCAGAGTCGCCTCTTCACTGTTGACGTTGAGACTGGACACAGGAACTCTGCCTAGAAGGCCAGCCTCCCAGAGTCACCTCTTCACTGTTGACGTTGAGACTGGACACAGGAACTCTGCCTAGAAGGCCAGCATCCCAGAGTCACCTCTTCACTGTTGACGTTGAGACTGGACACAGGAACTCTGCCTAGAAGGCCAGCATCCCAGAGTCACCTCTTCACTGTTGACGTTGAGACTGGACACAGGAACTCTGCCTAGAAGGCCAGCATCCCAGAGTCACCTCTTCACTGTTGACGTTGAGACTGGACACAGGAATTCTGCCTAGAAGGCCAGCATCCCAGAGTCACCTCTTCACTGTTGACGTTGAGACTGGACACAGGAACTCTGCCTAGAAGGCCAGCCTCCCAGAGTCGCCTCTTCACTGTTGACGTTGAGACTGGACACAGGAACTCTGCCTAGAAGGCCAGCCTCCCAGAGTCACCTCTTCACTGTTGACGTTGAGACTGGACACAGGAACTCTGCCTAGAAGGCCAGCCTCCCAGAGTCACCTCTTCACTGTTGACGTTGAGACTGGACACAGGAACTCTGCCTAGAAGGCCAGCATCCCAGAGTCACCTCTTCACTGTTGCCGTTGAGACTGGACACAGGAACTCTGCCTAGAAGGCCAGCCTCCCAGAGTCACCTCTTCACTGTTGACGTTGAGACTGGACACAGGAACTCTGCCTAGAAGGCCAGCATCCCAGAGTCGCCTCTTCACTGTTGACGTTGAGACTGGACACAGGAACTCTGCCTAGAAGGCCAGCATCCCAGAGTCGCCTCTTCACTGTTGACGTTGAGACTGGACACAGGAACTCTGCCTAGAAGGCCAGCATCCCAGAGTCGCCTCTTCACTGTTGACGTTGAGACTGGACACAGGAACTCTGCCTAGAAGGCCAGCATCCCAGAGTCGCCTCTTCACTGTTGACGTTGAGACTGGACACAGGAACTCTGCCTAGAAGGCCAGCCTCCCAGAGTCACCTCTTCACTGTTGACGTTGAGACTGGACACAGGAACTCTGCCTAGAAGGCCAGCATCCCAGAGTCGCCTCTTCACTGTTGACGTTGAGACTGGACACAGGAACTCTGCCTAGAAGGCCAGCATCCCAGAGTCGCCTCTTCACTGTTGACGTTGAGACTGGACACAGGAACTCTGCCTAGAAGGCCAGCATCCCAGAGTCGCCTCTTCACTGTTGACATTGAGACTGGACACAGGAACTCTGCCTAGAAGGCCAGCATCCCAGAGTCACCTCTTCACTGTTGACGTTGAGACTGGACACAGGAACTCTGCCTAGAAGGCCAGCATCCCAGAGTCACCTCTTCACTGTTGACGTTGAGACTGGACATAGGAACTCTGCCTAGAAGGCCAGCATCCCAGAGTCACCTCTTCACTGTTGACATTGAGACTGGACACAGGAACTCTGCCTAGAAGGCCAGCCTCCCAGAGTCACCTCTTGACTGTTGACGTTGAGACTGGACACAGGAACTCTGCCTAGAAGGCCAGCATCCCAGAGTCACCTCTTCACTGTTGACATTGAGACTGGACACAGGAACTCTGCCTAGAAGGCCAGCCTCCCAGAGTCGCCTCTTCACTGTTGACATTGAGACTGGACACAGGAACTCTGCCTAGAAGGCCAGCCTCCCAGAGTCGCCTCTTCACTGTTGACGTTGAGACTGGACACAGGAACTCTGCCTAGAAGGCCAGCATCCCAGAGTCACCTCTTCACTGTTGACGTTGAGACTGGACATAGGAACTCTGCCTAGAAGGCCAGCCTCCCAGAGTCACCTCTTCACTGTTGACATTGAGACTGGACACAGGAACTCTGCCTAGAAGGCCAGCCTCCCAGAGTCGCCTCTTCACTGTTGACGTTGAGACTGGACACAGGAACTCTGCCTAGAAGGCCAGCATCCCAGAGTCACCTCTTCACTGTTGACGTTGAGACTGGACATAGGAACTCTGCCTAGAAGGCCAGCCTCCCAGAGTCACCTCTTCACTGTTGACGTTGAGACTGGACACAGGAACTCTGCCTAGAAGGCCAGCATCCCAGAGTCACCTCTTCACTGTTGACGTTGAGACTGGACACAGGAACTCTGCCTAGAAGGCCAGCATCCCAGAGTCACCTCTTCACTGTTGACGTTGAGACTGGACATAGGAACTCTGCCTAGAAGGCCAGCATCCCAGAGTCACCTCTTCACTGTTGACATTGAGACTGGACACAGGAACTCTGCCTAGAAGGCCAGCCTCCCAGAGTCACCTCTTGACTGTTGACGTTGAGACTGGACACAGGAACTCTGCCTAGAAGGCCAGCATCCCAGAGTCACCTCTTCACTGTTGACATTGAGACTGGACACAGGAACTCTGCCTAGAAGGCCAGCCTCCCAGAGTCGCCTCTTCACTGTTGACATTGAGACTGGACACAGGAACTCTGCCTAGAAGGCCAGCCTCCCAGAGTCGCCTCTTCACTGTTGACGTTGAGACTGGACACAGGAACTCTGCCTAGAAGGCCAGCATCCCAGAGTCACCTCTTCACTGTTGACGTTGAGACTGGACATAGGAACTCTGCCTAGAAGGCCAGCCTCCCAGAGTCACCTCTTCACTGTTGACATTGAGACTGGACACAGGAACTCTGCCTAGAAGGCCAGCCTCCCAGAGTCGCCTCTTCACTGTTGACGTTGAGACTGGACACAGGAACTCTGCCTAGAAGGCCAGCATCCCAGAGTCACCTCTTCACTGTTGACGTTGAGACTGGACATAGGAACTCTGCCTAGAAGGCCAGCCTCCCAGAGTCACCTCTTCACTGTTGACGTTGAGACTGGACACAGGAACTCTGCCTAGAAGGCCAGCATCCCAGAGTCACCTCTTCACTGTTGACGTTGAGACTGGACACAGGAACTCTGCCTAGAAGGCCAGCATCCCAGAGTCACCTCTTCACTGTTGACGTTGAGACTGGACACAGGAACTCTGCCTAGAAGGCCAGCATCCCAGAGTCGCCTCTTCACTGTTGACGTTGAGACTGGACACAGGAACTCTGCCTAGAAGGCCAGCATCCCAGAGTCGCCTCTTCACTGTTGACGTTGAGACTGGACACAGGAACTCTGCCTAGAAGGCCAGCATCCCAGAGTCACCTCTTCACTGTTGACGTTGAGACTGGACACAGGAACTCTGCCTAGAAGGCCAGCATCCCAGAGTCGCCTCTTCACTGTTGACGTTGAGACTGGACACAGGAACTCTGCCTAGAAGGCCAGCATCCCAGAGTCACCTCTTCACTGTTGACGTTGAGACTGGACACAGGAACTCTGCCTAGAAGGCCAGCATCCCAGAGTCGCCTCTTCACTGTTGACGTTGAGACTGGACACAGGAACTCTGCCTAGAAGGCCAGCATCCCAGAGTCGCCTCTTCACTGTTGACGTTGAGACTGGACACAGGAACTCTGCCTAGAAGGCCAGCATCCCAGAGTCGCCTCTTCACTGTTGACGTTGAGACTGGACACAGGAACTCTGCCTAGAAGGCCAGCATCCCAGAGTCGCCTCTTCACTGTTGACGTTGAGACTGGACACAGGAACTCTGCCTAGAAGGCCAGCATCCCAGAGTCGCCTCTTCACTGTTGACGTTGAGACTGGACACAGGAACTCTGCCTAGAAGGCCAGCATCCCAGAGTCGCCTCTTCACTGTTGACGTTGAGACTGGACACAGGAACTCTGCCTAGAAGGCCAGCATCCCGGAGTCGCCTCTTCACTGTTGACGTTGAGACTGGACACAGGAACTCTGCCTAGAAGACCAGCATCCCAGAGTCGCCTCTTCACTGTTGACGTTGAGACTGGACACAGGAACTCTGCCTAGAAGGCCAGCATCCCAGAGTCGCCTCTTCACTGTTGACGTTGAGACTGGACACAGGAACTCTGCCTAGAAGACCAGCATCCCAGAGTCGCCTCTTCACTGTTGACGTTGAGACTGGACACAGGAACTCTGCCTAGAAGGCCAGCATCCCGGAGTCGCCTCTTCACTGTTGACGTTGAGACTGGACACAGGAACTCTGCCTAGAAGACCAGCATCCCAGAGTCGCCTCTTCACTGTTGACGTTGAGACTGGACACAGGAACTCTGCCTAGAAGGCCAGCATCCCAGAGTTGCCTCTTCACTGTTGACGTTGAGACTGGACATAGGAACTCTGCCTAGAAGGCCAGCATCCCAGTGTTCTGACCTGCAGAACAAGTAAAGCTATGCAGGTCTTGATGTCTGGCGTTGCTAGGTGTCGTACATCTGCCAAGATCCACTGGTGGTGCTGTGTCCCAAATGGCACCCTATTCCCTGTGACCCCTGGTCAAACGTAGTGCACTACATAGGGAATATGATGCTATTTGGGAGACAGCCGTAGTCATCAGACGTGTCTGTTTTATTCAAACTGTCAGACGTACCCAAGTCGTTACTTCTCCTATTCGCTTTTGAAAAGTAGCCCCATAAATGTTAGAGTGTACTTTATTGGTCGTATAAAAGGCTCACCAAGAGAGTATCATATAACAGAACGGAGTCCTGAGAACTATTGGAATTAAACTGCAAACTACATGGCATATAGAGTATTAGAGCCAACAAGGGGATAGCTGAGAGAGAGAGAGAGAGAGAGAGAGCCAGAGAGAGAGAGAGCCAGAGAGAGAGAGAGAGCCAGAGAGAGAGAGAGCCAGAAAGAGAGAGAGAGCCAGAGAGAGAGAGAGCCAGAGAGAGAGAGAGAGAGAGAGAGAGAGAGAGACAGAGAGAGAGAGAGAGAGAGAGAGAGAGAGCGAGAGAGCCAGAGAGAGAGCCAGAGAGAGAGCCAGAGAGAGAGAGAGAAGCTGATGACAGGTTGCAGGGGGGGTCATCCAGTGATACAAGTCTCTGTTTATCCAGTAGGTCATAATCAAAGAGAGAACAGAGATTAGTGATAGGAGGAGGATGTGGGGGAGGAAGGGAGGAGGGGAGGAAAAGAGGGCGAGGACTTCAAACGGCCAGGCCAGGGATGTTCTGACACAGACGGACGAGCTCATCCCTCTCTCTCTCTCCCTCTCTCATCTCTCTCTCTCTCTCAGCTGTTGTTTGGTGGTGACCTAACAGGCTTCTCCCCCAAGCCGACTCATGTCCTGCCAACAGAGGGGCTTTGCCTCTTGTTTGACCTCTGGGTTGAGAATTCCCCCACCCCACTGCTGTACTGTCAAGCAGGCAGGGCCATATCAGGGCCATATCAGGGCCGTACTGGGCCATATCAGGGCCATACTGGGCCATATCAGGGCCGTACTGGACCATATCAGGGCCGTACTGGACCATATCAGGGCCGTACTGGGCCATATCAGGGACGTACTGGACCATATCAGGGCCATACTGGACCATATCAGGGCCCTACTGGGCCATATCAGGGACGTACTGGACCATATCAGGGACATACTGGACCATATGAGGGCCGTACTGGGCCATATCAGGGCCGTACTGGACCATATCAGGGACGTACTGGGCCATATCAGGGATGTACTGGACCATATCAGGGCCATACTGGGCCATATCAGGGACGTACTGGACCATATCAGGGCCGTACTGGACCATATCAGGGTCATATCAGGGCCATACTGGGCCATATCAGGGACGTACTGGGTTATATCAGGGCCATATCAGGGCCATACTGGACCATATCAGGGCCCTACTGGGCCATATCAGGGACGTTCTGGACCATATCAGGGCCATACTGGGTCATATCAGGGCCATACTGGGCCATATCAGGGTCATATCAGGGCCATACTGGACCATATCAGGGCCCTACTGGGCCATATCAGGGCCGTACTGGACCATATCAGGGCCATACTGGGCCTTATCAGGGCCATATCAGGGTCATATCAGGGCCATACCGGGCCATATCAGGGTCATATCAGAGCCATATCATGGCCATATTCGAGCCATATCTGGGCCATATGAAGGCAATATTAGAGCCATATCTGGGCCATATCAGGGCCATTTAACAGCCATATTAAGAGTCATATTAGAGCCACATTAGAGTCATATTAGAGATATCATGGCCATATTAGAGCAATATCTGGGCCATATTCAAGCCATATCTGGGCCATATGAAGGCAATATTAGAGCCATATCTGGGTCATTTTAGAGCCATATTAGAGCCATATCAGGGCCATTTAACAGCCATATTAAGAGTCATATTAGAGCCATATTAGAGTCATATTAGAGCCATATTAGAGTCATATTAGAGCCATATCATGGCCATATTAGAGCCATATCTGGGCCATTTTAGAGCCATATTAGAGCCATATCAGGGCCATATTAGAGCCATATCAGGGCCATATTAGAGCCATATCAGGGCCATATTAGAGCCATATTAGAGCCATAGTAGAGCCATATCTGCGCCATATCAGGGCCATATCAGGGCCATTTAACAGTCATATTAGAGCCATATTCGAGCCATATTCGAGCCATATTCGAGCCATATCTGAGCATATTAACGCCATATCTTGTTCATATTAGAGCCATATCAGAGCCATATTAGAGCCATATTAGAGCCATATTCGAGCCATATCTGGGTCACTTCTCATTGTATTGTTGACATCTACAGGTGCAGAAATGCACACTAAACACTAAAACCATATCAGGGCCCTACTGGGCCATATCAGGGACGTACTGGACCATATCAGGGCCATACTGGGTAATATCAGGGCCATACTGGGCCATATCAGGGTCATATCAGGGCCATACTGGACCATATCAGGGCCCTACTGGGCCATATCAGGGCCGTACTGGACCATATCAGGGCCATACTGGGCCATATCAGGGCCATATTAGAGCCATATCAGGGCCATATTAGAGCCATATCAGGGCCATATTAGAGCCATATTAGAGCCATAGTAGAGTCATATCTGCGCCATATCAGGGCCATATCAGGGCCATTTAACAGTCATATTAGAGCCATATTCGAGCCATATTCGAGCCATATCTGAGCATATTAACGCCATATCGTGTTCATATTAGAGCCATATCAGAGCCATATTAGAGCCATATTAGAGCCATATTCGAGCCATATCTGGGTCACTTCTCATTGTATTTTTGACATCTACAGGTGCAGAAATGCACACTAAACACTAAAACCATATCAGGGCCCTACTGGGCCATATCAGGGACGTACTGGACCATATCAGGGCCATACTGGGCCATATCAGGGTCATATCAGGGCCATATCAGGGTCATATCAGGGCCATACTGGGCCATATCAGGGTCATATCAGGGTCATATCAGAGCCATATCATGGCCATATTCGAGCCATATCTGGGCCATATGAAGGCAATATTAGAGCCATATCTGGGACATATCAGGGCCATTTAACAGCCATATTAAGAGTCATATTAGAGCCACATTAGAGTCATATTAGAGCCATATCATGGCCATATTAGAGCAATATCTGGGCCATATTCAAGCCATATCTGGGCCATATGAAGGCAATATTAGAGCCATATTAGAGCCATATCAGGGCCATATTAGAGCCATATCTGGGCCATTTTAGAGCCATATTAGAGCCATATTAGAGTCATATTAGAGCCATATCATGGCCATATTAGAGCCATATCTGGGCCATTTTAGAGCCACATTAGAGCCATATCAGGGCCATATTAGAGCCATATTAGAGCCATATCAGGGCCATATTAGAGCCATATTAGAGCCATATCAGGGCCATATTAGAGCCATATCTGCGCCATATCAGGACCATATTAGAGCCATATCTGGGCCATATCAGGGGCATTATATTAGAGCAATATTCGAGCCATATTCAAGCAATATCTGAGCATATTAACGTCATATCTTGTTCATATTAGAGCCATATTAGAGCCATATTAGAGC
Source organism: Oncorhynchus kisutch (assembly GCF_002021735.2). Taxonomy (NCBI): domain Eukaryota; kingdom Metazoa; phylum Chordata; class Actinopteri; order Salmoniformes; family Salmonidae; genus Oncorhynchus; species Oncorhynchus kisutch. The sequence goes on along the minus strand of NW_022261979.1, from coordinate 5,036,765 downwards.
TATATTAGAGCCATATTAGAGCCATATTAGCGCCATATTAGAGCCATATTCGAGCCATATCTGGGTCACTTCTCATTGTATTGTTGACATCTACAGGTGCAGAAATGCACACTAAACACTAAAAGGGTTAAACCCTGTGCCTTTTGTGTGTCTTAAAAACGATTTAATGTGGCCAGTCTATTTACTGTGGCCAGTCTATTTAATGTGGCCAGTCTATTTACTGTGGCTAGTCTATTTAATGTGGCCAGTCTATGAGCTGTGGCCAGTCTATTTAATGTGGCCAGTCTATGAGCTGTGGCCAGTCTATTTAATGTGGCCAGTCTATGAGCTGTGGCCAGTCTATTTAATGTGGCCAGTCTATGAGCTGTGGCCAGTCTATTTAATATGGCCAGTCTATGAGCTGTGGCCAGTCTATGAGCTGTGGCCAGTCTATGAGCTGTGGCCAGTCTATTTAATGTGGCCAGTCTATGAGCTGTGGTCAGTATATGAGCTGTGGTCAGTATATGAGCTGTGGTAAGTCTATGAGCTGTGGCCAGTCTATGAGCTGTGAGTCAGTCTATGAGCTGTGGCCAATCTATGAGCTGTTGCCAGTCTATGAGCTGTTGCCAGTCTATGAGCTGTGACCAGTCTATGAGCTGTGGTAAGTCTATGAGCTGTGACCAGTCTATGAGCTGTGAGTCAGTCTATGAGCTGTGAGTCAGTCTATGAGCTGTGAACAGTCTATGAGCTGTGGCCAATCTATGAGCTGTTGCCAGTCTATGAGCTGTTGCCAGTCTATGAGCTGTGACCAGTCTATGAGCTGTGATAAGTCTATGAGCTGTGACCAGTCTATGAGCTGTGAGTCAGTCTATGAGCTGTGAACAGTCTATGAGCTGTGGCCAGTCTATTTACTGTGGCCAGTCTATGAGCTGTGGTAAGTCTATGAGCTGTGGTAAGTCTATGAGCTGTGAGTCAGTCTATGAGCTGTGAGTCAGTCTATGAGCTGTTGCCAGTCTATGAGCTGTTGCCAGTCTATGAGCTGTGACCAGTCTATGAGCTGTAATAAGTCTATGAGCTGTGAGTCAGTCTATGAGCTGTGAGTCAGTCTATGAGCTGTGAACAGTCTATGAGCTGTGGCCAGTCTATTTACTGTGGCCAGTCTATTTACTGTAGCCAGTCTATGAGCTGTGGTAAGTCTATGAGCTGCGGTAAGTCTATGAGATGTGGTCAGTCTATGAGCTGTGATCAGTCTATGAGCTGTGACCAGTCTATGAGCTGTGGTCAGTCTATGAAGTGTGGTCAGTCTATTGTCTGCGGTCAGTCTATGGGCTGTGGTCAGTCTAGCCTGTTGGCTCTAGGCGTTGTAATCATCAGTTGAACTGTGGAAGCTCCATCTTGGCCAAAGGATCAGCAACACACACACACACAAACACACACACACACACACACACACACACACACACACACACACACACACACACACACACACACACACACACACACACACACACACACACACACACACACACACACACACACACACACACACACACACCATCAACAGGAGACCAACATGTTGTTTTGTTGTGCCAGAGAGAGACAGAGGTTGTGCAACTCCCCCACACTCCAGTCTCCTTGGCTTCCCTCCTTGTTGTACTGTATGTTCCAGAGGAGTCTGCAATGAGCCCATCCTCCTATAGCTCCTCACACCAGCCTCCTCTGTTTCACTGTCTTGCTGGTTCTCTCATTCTTATTCTCTCTCTCCTCCTCTCCCTCTCTCTCCCCCATCCTCTCTCTCCCCTCTCCCCCTCTCCCGCTCTCTCTCCCCTCTCTCTCTCCCCCTCTCGCTCTCTCTCCCCTCTCCCCTCTCCCCCTCTCTCTCCCCCTCTCCCTCTCCCTCTCGCTCCCCCTCTCCCTCTCTCTCGCTCCCCTCTCACACTCTCTCTCTCTACCCCTCTCGCTCTCTCTCCCCCTCTCCCTCTCTCTCGCTCCCCTCTCACACTCTCTCTCTGTCCCCCTCTCCCTCGCTCTTTCCCCCTCTCTCTCTCTCGCTCCCCTCTCACACTCTCTCTCTCTCTCCCCCTCTCCCTAGCTCTCTCCCCCTCTCCCTCTCTCTCGCTCCCCTCTCACACTCTCTCTCTCTCTCCCCCTCTCCCTAGCTCTCTCCCCCTCTCCCTCTCTCTTGCTCTCCTCTCACACACTCTCTCTCTCTCCCCCTCTCCCTAGCTCTCTCGCCCTCTCTCTCTCTCTCGCTCCCCTCTCTCCCCCTCTCCCTCGCTCTTCCACCCCTCTCCCTTGCTCTCTCCTCTCTTTCTCCTCCTCCCTTCCTCTCTCAGCATATAAACTTGTATTTAGTTTTGAGTCAAGGCCAGGTTGGTTTCTTCTGCAATTAAGGGCTTTTGTTTTTCAATGGTTCCACTTCCTCCTCCCTCCCTCTCTAGTTTCATACCACTCTAATGAACAGAATCGTTGTTTACAGTGGTGCTTTCATCACGTTGATATTCCTCAGTCTTCAACACAACGACTGGTTTTAAGGTTTGAGGAGAGACAGTGTTGTTTCTCCCTCCGTGGTCACTGGGAGCAGGAGTCATGGGACAGCAGGAGTCACCAAGCTATACATATACACCCCAAAATGGCACCCTAATCCCTATATAGAGCACTACTTTTGATAATCTAGTGCGCTACTTTTGACAAGGGTCTATAGGGCTCTGGCTAAAGGTATTGTATTAAATAGGGAATTTGAGATCCTGCCGTCCTGTGGAGCCTGACTGACTGACTGACTGACTGTCAGTTACAAGTGACTGTGTACCTCCTCCACTCTAGAGAACCCCCACTCTGTGTCCTGTCACTCCTCCTCTGTGTCGAAAGACACTCTGTGAACCCTTCACTGTCTCTCTGTTTCAGATTTACAGGAACCCTTCACTGTCTCTCTGTTTCAGATTTACAGGAACCTTTCACTGTCTCTCTGTTTCAGATTTACAGGAACCCTTCACTGTCTCTCTGTTTCAGATTTACAGGAACCCTTCACTGTCTCTCTGTTTCAGATTTACAGGAAGTCTTCACTGTCTCTCTGTTTCAGATTTACAGGAACCTTTCACTGTCTCTCTGTTTCAGATTTACAGGAACCCTTCACTGTCTCTCTGTTTCAGATTTACAGGAACCCTTCACTGTCTCTCTGTTCCAGATTTACAGGAACTCTTCACTGTCTCTCTGTTTCAGATTTACAGGAACTCTTCACTGTCTCTCTGTTTCAGATTTACAGGGACTCTTCACTGTCTCTCTGTTTCAGATTTACAGGAACCCTTCACTGTCTCTCTGTTTCAGATTTACAGGAACTCTTCACTGTCTCTCTGTTTCAGATTTACAGGAACTCTTCACTGTCTCTCTGTTTCAGATTTACAGGAACTCTTCACTGTCTCTCTGTTTCAGATTTACAGGAACTCTTCACTGTCTCTCTGTTTCAGATTTACAGGAACTCTTCACTGTCTCTCTGTTTCAGATTTACAGGAACCCTTCACTGTCTCTCTGTTTCAGATGTACAGGAACTCTTCACTGTCTCTCTGTTTCAGATTTACAGGAACTCTTCACTGTCTCTCTGTTTCACATTTACAGGAACCCTTCACTGTCTCTCTGTTTAGGATTTACAGGAACCCTTCACTGTCTCTCTGTTTCAGATTTACAGGAACTCTTCACTGTCTCTGTTTCACATTTACAGGAACCCTTCACTGTCTCTCTGTTTCAGATTTACAGGAACCCTTCACTGTCTCTCTGTTTCAGATTTACAGGAACTCTTCACTGTCTCTCTCTTCCAGATTTACAGGAAGTCTTCCTGTCGTGTTGCTCTGTGATACCTCACACACACTTTTCCATCTTTTTGCTCTGAGGCACCTTTAGTACTTGGAACAGCCATCATCTTAGCTCCCCCGTGATCCGGTGGTTTGTGTTTTTACATCAGACGTATTGGAGTCACCTGAAGAATAGACTTAAAAATGTGTGTCTACTTACGTTTCGGGGCGAGGAGCGAGAGAACAAAGATGTCCAGTGTTTTCCAGAAGGAGGAAGAGGACGTACAGAGGCTGTACCATGTCTGATGTCACTTGTGTGTGTGTGTGTGTGTGTGTGTGTGTGTGTGTGTGTGTGTGTGTGTGTGTGTGTGTGTGTGTGTGTGTGTGTTTAGAGGTTACCTAATCCTGTAGCAGTGGTCTTTAATAAAATAGAGAAGCAGGTCACGACAGACTGGGCCAGAGTGGGTAACATCAGAGAGATGACAGACAGACTTGGCCAGAGTGGGGAACATCAGAGAGATGACAGACTGGGCCAGAGTGGGGAACATCAGAGAGATGACAGACTGGGCCAGAGTGGGTAACATCAGAGAGATGACAGACAGTCTGGGCCAGAGTGGGTAACATCAGAGAGATGACAGACACACTAGGCCAGAGTGGGTAATATCAGAGAGATGACAGACACACTAGGCCAGAGTGGGTAACATCAGAGAGATGACAGACAGACTGGGCCAGAGTGGGTAACATCAGAGAGATGACAGATAGACTGCTCCAGAGTGGGTAACATCAGAGAGATGACAGACTGGGCCAGAGTGGGTAACATCAGATGACAGACTGGGCCAGAGTGGGTAACACCAGAGAGATGACAGACAGACTGGGCCAGAGTGGGTAACATCAGAGAGATGACAGACAGACTGGGCCAGAGTGGGTAACATCAGAGAGATGACAGATAGACTGGGCCAGAGTGGGTAACATCAGAGAGATGGCAGATAGACTATGCCAGAGTGGGTAACATCAGAGAGATGACAGACACACTAGGCCAGAGTGGGTAACATCAGAGAGATGACAGACACACTAGGCCAGAGTGGGTAACATCAGAGAGATGACAGATAGACTGGGCCAGAGTGGGTAACATCAGAGAGATGACAGACAGACTGGGCCAGAGTGGGTAACATCAGAGAGATGACAGACTGGGCCAGAGTGGGGAACATCAGAGAGATGACAGACACTACTAAAGTTCCAGACAGTCATACCCCTCCCACCACTAAAGGACCAGACAGTCATACCCCTCCCACTACTAAAGGTCCAGACAGTCATACCCCTCCCACTACTAAAGGACCAGACAGTCATACCCCTCCCACCACTAAAGGACCAGACAGTCATACCCCTCCCACTACTAAAGGTCCAGACAGTCATACCCCTCCCACCACTAAAGGACCAGACAGTCATACCCCTCCCACCACTAAAGGACCAGACAGTCATACCCCTCCCACCACTAAAGGACCAGACAGTCATACCCCTCCCACCACTAAAGGTCCAGACAGTCAAACCCCTCCCACCACTAAAGGACCAGACAGTCATACCCCTCCCACTACTAAAGGTTGAGACAGTCATACCCCTCCCACCACTAAAGGACCAGACAGTCATACCCCTCCCACTACTAAAGGTTGAGACAGTCATACCCCTCCCACCACTAAAGGTTGAGACAGTCATACCCCTCCCACTACTAAAGGACCAGACAGTCATATACCCCTCCCACCACTAAAGGTTCAGTCAGTCATACCCCTCCCACTACTAAAGGACCAGACAGTCATACCCCTCCCACCACTAAAGGACCAGACAGTCATACCCCTCCCACTACTAAAGGACCAGACAGTCATCCCACTCCCACTACTAAAGGACCAGACAGTCATACCCCTCCCACCACTAAAGGACCAGACAGTCATACCCCTCCCACCACTAAAGGTCCAGACAGTCATGCTACACACACACACACACACACACACACACACACACACACACACACACACACACACACACACACACACACACACACACACACACACACATACTGTACACACACACACACATACTGTACACACACACACACACATACTGTACACACACACACACACACACACACATACTGTACACACACACACATACTGTACACACACACACACACACACACACACACACACACACACACACACACACATACACATGCTACACACACACACACACACACATGCTACACACACACACACACGCTGCACACAACACACACGCGCGCGCGGCATCCCCATCCACCCGTTCCTCCATCAAACACAGTCTGCAGCAGTTTAAAGTCTTAACACACTGTACACACTGTACACACACACACACACACATACTGTACACACACACACACACGCACATACACATGCTACACACACACATACACATGCTACACACACACACACACACACACACACACACACACACATACACATGCTGCACACACACACACACACACACGCACGCGCGCGCACCCCCATCCACCCGTCCCTCCATCCATCCGTCTCCCACAGTGTGGTCTGGCTCGGCCCACAGTCTGCCCTCCACGTGTAATTATCTAAGCTTATGGTAGAGAAATTAACATTCAATTCTGTGGCAAGAGCTCTGGTGGACATTCCTGCAGTTAGCGTGCCAATTGAACTCTCCCTCAGAACTTGAGATATCTGTGACATTGTGTTGCTTGACAAAACTGCACATTTTATTGTCCCCAGCACAAGGTGCACCTGTGTAATGATCATGCTGTTTAATCAGCTCCTTGATATGCCACACCTGTCAGGTGGATGGATTATCTTGAGAAAGTTGAAATGCTCATTAACAGGGATGCAAACTCATTTGTGCACAACATTTGAGAGAAATATTTTTTTGTGCATGTGGAACATTTCTGGGATCTTTTATTTCAGCTCATGAAACATGGGACCAACACTTTACATGTTGTGTTTATATTTCAATTCAATACACATGAACACTCACCCTCAATTCAACCATTCAATTAAGATTAAGTCAATAGCACGACATGTCAGTTTTGGGGGATATATGAAGACAAATAGCTGGGAGAATCAGAGACAAGCATGGTGAATGTGTGTGTGTTTGTGTTTAGTGTGACCTGATTAAAGACATCTGCTTGTTTGGGGCCCAGGGAGGGAGGTGTATAACTGTCTTTAGTAGTGGGAGGTGTGGGAGGGGGGTGTGGGAGGTGTGGGAGGGAGGTGTGGGAGGGAGGTGTAAAACTGTCTTTAGTAGTGGGAGGGAGGTGTGGGAGGGAGGTGTGGGAGGTGTGGGAGGGAGGTGTATAACTGTCTTTAGTAGTGGGAGGTGTGGGAGGGAGGTGTGGGAGGTGTGGGAGGGAGGTGTGGGAGGGAGGTGTGGGAGGTGTGGGAGGTGTCGGAGGGAGGTGTGGGAGGTGTGGGAGGGAGGTGTGGGAGGGAGGTGTGGGAGGGAGGTGTGGGAGGTGTGGGAGGGAGGTGTGGGAGGTGTGGGAGGGAGGTGTGGCCTCTCTCAGAAACTGTTTACAGTTAAAACCTGCCTCCTCCTCCTCCTCCTCTCCTCCTCCTCCACATCTCCTCCTCCTCCACATCTCCTCCACCTCTCCTCCACCTCTCCTCCTCCTCCATCTCTCCTCCACCTATCCTCTCCTCCTCCACCTCTCCTCCACCTCTCCTCCTCCTCCACCTCTCCTCCTCCTCCACCTCTCCTCCTCCTCCACATCTCCTCCTCCTCCACCTCTCCTCCTCCTCCACCTCTCCTCCTCCTCCTCCACCTCTCCTCCTCCTCCACATCTCCTCCTCCTCCTCCACCTCTCCTCCTCCTCCACCTCTCCTCCTCCTCCACATCTCCTCCTCCTCCACCTCTCCTCCACCTCTCCTCCTCCTCCACCTCTCCTCCAACTAGCCTGTCTTCCACCTCTCCTCCTCCTCCTCCTCCTCCTCCTCCTCCTCCTCCTCCTCCTCCTCCACCTCTCCTCCTCCTCCACCTCTCCTCCTTCTCCACCTCTCCTCCACCTAGCCTCTCCTCCACTCCTCCACCTAGCCTCTCCTCCTCCACCTCTCCTCCTCCTCTCCTCCACCTGTCCTCCTCCTCTCCTCCTCCACCTCTCCTCCACCTCTCCGCCTCCACCTCTCCTCCACCTCTCCTCCTCCACCTCCACCTCTCCTCCTACAGTGTGTTTCAAGTCTAACCCTGACACCCAGCAGAGAGGGAGAGAGAGAGGGAGAAAGGGGGAAGAGAGGGAGAAGGAGAGGGACGGACTACGCTCGCACACCTAAACGCATGCAGATGTGCCTCAGATTCCTCTTGAGTTGAGCATAGTTTCTTTCTTGTCAAAGGTTCTTTTTTATTTTTCTGTGTTATGGGAAAATATGTTTTCCTGCAGCTTATTTGTGGAAAAATCTTCAAAATGTTTTGGTGCCTTTAGGGCCATTCAGAGAGCTCATAGAGGACCTTATTACTGATGAATGTGTTTGTTTTGGTGCCTTTAGGGCCATTCAGAGAGCTGATAGAGGACCTTATTACTGATGAATGTGTTTGTTTTGGTGCCTTTAGGGCCATTCAGAGAGCTGATAGAGGACCTTATTACTGATGAATGTGTTTGTTTTGGTGCCTTTAGGGCCATTCAGAGAGCTGATAGAGGACCTTATTACTGATGAATGTGTTTGTTTTGGTGCCTTTAGGGCCATTCAGAGAGCTGATAGAGGACCTTATTACTGATGAATGTGTTTGTTTTGGTGCCTTTAGGGCCATTCAGAGAGCTGATAGAGGACCTTATTACTGATGAATGTGTTTGTTTTGGTGCCTTTAGGGCCATTCAGAGAGCTGATAGAGGACCTTATTACTGATGAATGTGTTTGTTTTGGTGCCTTTAGGGCCATTCAGAGAGCTGATAGAGGACCTTATTACTGATGAATGTGTTTGTTTTGGTGCCTTTAGGGCCATTCAGAGAGCTGATAGAGGACCTTATTACTGATGAATGTGTTTGTTTTGGTGCCTTTAGGGCCATTCAGAGAGCTGATAGAGGACCTTATTACTGATGAATGTGTTTGTTTTGGTGCCTTTAGGGCCATTCAGAGAGCTGATAGAGGACCTTATTACTGATGAATGTGTTTGTTTTGGTGCCTTTAGGGCCATTCAGAGAGCTGATAGAGGACCTTATTACTGATGAATGTGTTTGTTTTGGTGCCTTTAGGGGCATTCAGAGAGCTGATAGAGGACCTTATTACTGATGAATGTGTTTGTTTTGGTGCCTTTAGGGCCATTCAGAGAGCTGATAGAGGACCTTATTACTGATGAATGTGTTTGTTTTGGTGCCTTTAGGGGCATTCAGAGAGCTGATAGAGGACCTTATTACTGATGAATGTGTTTATGATTCTTCCTGCTTGCATTTTCTATGTATAATTTGCAGTGTGTACTTCTGTAATGTTGGTAATTCAGGACTCATCTGTAAAACAGACCTTGGTCTCAGTATGACTCCCTGAAGAAAATAAAAGGTTAAATAAAAAAATAAAAAAATAAAAAAGATTATTTATGCTGATGCTTGTGACATCATACTCTCAGAACCCCATTTGGGTTCCATCTGAGACCAGACCATGTGACTCAGTGGGGAGATTCAGGTAGAGACCAGACCACCAGACCATGTGACTCAGTGGGGAGATTCAGGTAGAGACCAGACCAGACTATGTGACTCAGTGGGGAGATTCAGGTAGAGACCAGACCATGTGACTCAGTGGGGAGATTCAGGTAGAGACCAGGCCAGACCATGTGACTCAGTGGGGAGATTCAGGTA